>NW_019104211.1:123353-421296 GCF_001856785.1 Myzus persicae
ATGAGAAATCAAGTGAATATCCAATGCAACAATTTGATTTCCTAGAAGACATTTTTTTTTTTTTGATAAAGGTAGACAAACTTAGATTAAATCTTAGATTCAATTTTCAAATATCAGATTTAAAAAAAAATGTAATGAATTTCTTACTTGAAATAATTTTAAAACTAGTGATTTTTAAAAAAATTGACAAAATCCTAACTACAAACATTTAACTTTTTTTTAGTTATTTAATTGACATTAATATACTAACCTAAAAAATCTAATAAAAATATTAAATTTCATATGCCTAGAAATAGCTTGACATAAGCCAAAATATTCTGAATATTTTATAGAGTGTAGAAAATGCTGATATTCAGTAAAAATAGCTTGTATCTACTATATTATTTTTTAATATTATGAATAAAACCAAAATCAATTTTGTCAAAAGATGATTTTGTGTGAAAATTCCTGTTTTCGATTATTTTTTTTTTCCTGACATATTTGAAAATGACTGGGAATTTTTAATTTGCCCCGAAAGCAACAACTAGCCTCATTTTCCCATCAGAAAATATGCTAATGATGCAAATGAAAGCATTATTTCGGCTATTTATTGTGTACACAGAAATAACATATGCTTTAAAAACTGAGCCCTATTTATTAGTAAAATGTTTTCTAAGATGATTGAAAAAAGAGCTAATTATGCCCAGCCATTAAAATTTTACACTGCATGATTGGATAAGAAAATTTATATAAGACAAACAACTTTGAAATAATGGTATGATTAATGTTTTTATTTGAATTTTAATAGAAATAAGACAAAAATACAATGAACAAAAAACCTTAAGTTCAGGAAAAACATATATAACATAAATCTGTATTGTGTCTAATTAGAAAATCAAATATATAACTTAAATATTAATATAGATTCTACTAAAAACAATCAATCAAAAACTATTTGTAATTAATGAACAATTATAATATATTATTATTAATATCAATAACTCAAATCCATTTTAATCATAATATTCAACATTCTAATTCTTAACAGGAAAAACTAGTCAATAAATAATGTCACTACCATTTGTACTCTACTCCGTTAATATTAATACAAAAAAAAAAATAGTCATATGGCATGAACCAAAAATTAACACAAAATTAAAAAAATATAAACTTGTACTTAAGTATAAATAAAAACAAAAACATTTATTTATGGGTACATAAAACCTATTAATTTTAAAAATAACCTTTTTTGTTTCAAATATTTAATTTAGTAATGGAAAAATCATTTTTTCAAGTTTCATATTGAAATATAGATTCATCCATGTTGGTAAAGTCCACCAGGGTTGGATTTAGTTTCATAATCTGGTGATATTGACTAACTACAACAAATCTGTATTGAAAAAGACATTCGAGAAACCAATCTAAGAATAATGTTACAGCTTTATAGTGACATATCCAATCTAAAAAAGAAAAATGTATAAGCTACCTACATTCTATAGGGTTATTTAAAAAATTATCAATTATCTTACTCGTAATTTCTGCTTTATTGGGTAATTTAGCTCGAACATCATTAGATGTAAAGATTTTATCAGCCAATATAACTCTCATTTTGTAGTGATCTTTAAACTCTCCCAAATCATTGGTTAACACGAAACCAGCTCTTCGAGCCCATACCTGCCAAGACAATAATTTTTTCAACATTATTAATTAGTTGATATAATTTTAATACAATTTTTAAAAAAAACTTTCCTAAGCTTTATGGGCATGATAATATTTATTATATTATATAAGTACTTAGAGTAATTAAGAATCTTACAATAATGTCATTATGTGAATCATTGAATTCAATAGAGCTATGAAGATATAAAATGCAATTTCTAGTCCATTCCATCGGTGAATCAATAATTCCACGTCCCACACGCCAAGACACCAATGGGGATGGTTCACCACTAAACTCAAGTGGTATATAATCAACCTTGAATGAAGTAGAATATATTTTTTTAAATTGTTTAAAATATTAAAACTGTGTAAAATTCATATTATACCTCTGGCAGTAATGTCTTTGAAGCTAAACAGTTTTTGGCCCATTCCAAAGTAATGATAAAGCAGTTAAGTAATAAAGCATTCATAAACTTTTTTGTACGAATACATCTACCAGTTGGAAGAGTTTTCACAATTAAATGTGTAACGCTATCACTCCACGATACGCGTGCATCTAATTCAAACAAATCTACCAACTCCTGCAGAATTTCAAGTTCACAATCTTCAACATTGGTGTATGAGATAACTATATTACCGTTTCTTAAAGAACGATTTACAGGATTGCTGAGAACAAGTATAAAATGCATATGAGTAAGAATAATTGACATCACCACCACATAATACTATGTTACAACTGTGAAAAAATATTTTAAAATATCTTCAGACAAAGCACTTATGACTTACGAGACATGGCATCTGTCAGGCGTTCCATTGACAACGTCCTCATCAGGCTCAATGGCACTGTTACTAGTATCTATGTCGTTTTTTTCATGACGTTTGTCTTCGGCCCTACCGCTCATACTTTGATCTATGCGTTGAAAGTCAACAGCCGTACCAATAACAGTGGAATCCGTATTCTGCGAATCGCACAATTTAGTCTCGGAGTCCGAGTCCGTGTCCCATTCAGCGACAATATCGGGAACTGCCTGTGTATATTACGGAACAATTCAAAGATCAAACAGTGAAATGGAAAATGTAAAAATACGATCATCATTATTATATCATATTATACTACACGAATACGATATGAATGTGCGAGTTAATATGTTGAAAAACCTAACATGGACCAATAATTGTGGTCGACATTCTGCAGCCATGCGCAGGTTTTCGCAGAGACAAAACAACATATATACGTAATTGTAAAATAAAATATACATCGTACCGAGTTATTCATAGGTTTACCGAATCATTTAAAAGTATTAATTAATAAGGTGTACAAAAGAAAATACATAAAAATATGTTACACACTTACACTAATATTATTTACTATGAGCAATGTGAGCGGTAAAATCAAAACAAGTGGTTATTTATATTTTATCTCAAGCACAAGGTTTATACTTAATAGATAAAATACAAATAAACAACACGGCTACCGAGCATCAGGCTACGGAACATACGATCGGCAGCTTAACTAGACACAGACCACTATATTTTATAATTTTGTAATTTCGTACCACTAATTTGTTTGTTCATAGATAATAAAAGTGTACTATCTACGATTTTTTACTGAGTTCTGTGCTATACGCAGCAGCTGCAGGCTGCGGCTAGTGCTATCACTGCTATCACAGATTAAATAAAGTTAATTAATTGAAGTTTTATTTAATCTGTGGTGCTATAATAGACATGATAGCAATGTGATACCAATATACTACAATAATATCGATACCACAGAATACCACTTCATCGATACCACTTTCATCTATTCTGTGTCGATACCACCACAAACATGGATAATTTAAGTTTTAATAGTTTTATACACTGAGGCAGTCGATAACATTAATATTGGATAATGGATAGACACTAGACAGTCGTGTACATGACAAAATTTATCATGGTCGTGTACTCTGCTGCAGCGGACTCGGCCGTGAAAACCATATTAGACAATAAAGATCCATATAATCTATGGTAAAAACATGTGAAAACTAGTCGTCGCGTTAGAACCACGAATTAAGATATACATATATGTATATCTTAATTCGTGGTTAGAACCCACCACTGAAAAGCAAAACATTTCGTTTTTATATACGAATATACGTTGGGCGGGTAAATTTTGAATTATTTTCGTTTATAATCGCCGAGATATTTACTTATATTTTCTACTCTGACTACTAGCTGACCCGACAGACATTAGAACAAATGCTCTAGTCATGGCATAATATCTTCAGATAGAAAAATAAAACTTAAAGCGTTAGAAATTCCAAGTATTTTTCAAAAAAGTCGAGTAAAAAAAAATTAATTTTTTGGTCAAATTGAAAAACTACTAATATTTCATACATAGTATATGCATTTTCCATAGACAGCTCTTAATGAGCTATTTATAGTCTTGAATATTTTTTCAAATTTTAAATTTTTTTAATAATAATAATATTATGTTGTAGTAGGTTTTAGGTTGATTAATTTTTTTTTATATGAGTAAATTATATAATATGCTCATTACATGAATAGTTTATAGTTTCATATTGTTTATAATAGCAGTGTTCTGTTAAATAAATGTGAAAATAGAAATCTTTGTCAAGCATGTTCTCTGTAACTATAATCTTACTATTATATTAATGATTTGTTTTTAATTATAGAATATATCCAGGTTTTAAGCCTATTTCAACCCCAATAGTTAGCAAAAAAGTATATCACAATCATTTTTTTCAGCTCACAAAAAACAATACTTTTGTTTATTTAAATGGTTTCCATAGGTTACCTACTGTAATATTATAATTGGTATAAATATGACATGCACATTTTTTTTATATATATTATATTTAAAAAAAAAAAACAAATCTTTGGCATATACAACATTGAGCAGAACAGCTAGTAATATATATTTATGTGTAATTTATGTACTACTATAAAGTCTAGTTAGTAGGTGAAATTTTTAACACAAATTAATAATAAAAAACGTATAAAATAAATTTACTCCTATACATATATTAAAACAAGTGCATAAAATGGTCCAATAAGAGATATCTAAAATGTATCTACGTATATCTACGAAGATTAATCAACTCTAGGTTTAATGAAAGATTGCAAAATTGCATATTATGAATAGACGTTCTATGTGCGCCCTATAATTAGTATACAATAGATCTTAGACATTATAGACTTATAAAAATATCATAGATATGGACATCACATAGACTAAGTATGTATGTTTGCTGATAGGTAAGTGTTTAAACTTGGAGTACCTATAATAGATAAGGTAATTCAATATTTACATTCAGATTTATATTCATAAGATATAAAAATTGTGTAAGCATTATATAATTTATAATAAAAATAGTTTTTCTTTTTTAATTTCTCTTTAACTAATGATCATTGAATTAAGACAACAAAATTAGTTAAATACCTGATTTGCAAAGCAAAATAAACAATATTTCTTTTTTATTCATATAATATTCTTTTGAGTGTTTCCACACTGGTGGGACTTTCTCTTTACACAATTCATTTTAAATTTATTTGCCGTGCAAACAATATAACATATTGTAAATATTCCTTTATTTTAATTAATAAATATAAAATTTTCTTTAATTATTAGTCAATTACAATTTTACAATTACCTAGATTTAGGTTTTAAACTTAACATATTATCTTACATTATCAGCTAAACTCTATTTTAATCAATATCTAACAAAAATAATTTATTTCATAGTTATGATCTATTCACTGTTGTATCCAAAATTATTGCAATTTATTAAAAAAATATAATATGTATTATATAAACAAATAACATACAAAAATAACATATTATACATTATATGATGAAAGTTAATATAAAATTATTTCATAACTTCTACAAATATTATTGTTCTAAAATTATGTACATATTATATTTGTATATACATTAATTAATAAATGTCAATCATATAATTTATGTTTTCACTACTGAGCAAGTCACTTAGTGAGTCAAAGTTAAGTACCAACTAATTGAATTATTTTACATTTCAAACAATAAAGAATAATTAATGCCTTATTATTAGCTGAATTGATTTATGAAATAATCAAGTGATTAAATTGTAAAATTAAATATCATATAGTTACTGTATACTTTATACAGAGAAAATATTTCCAAATTAAGTATGGTGAATACAAAAAACAAATTGTGTTGAGTTGAACATTGGTTGGACTTAATAATATCAAACTATGAGTAATGACAGATTATGTTTCTATGTTCATACAAAGTATAAATAAAGTATGAACAAAAAATAAAAATGGTCATTCGGATACTAGGTATTTTACAAATCTGTTAAGACATATTATCAAATAAATAAACGAAAAATCTAAAACTGTATCATAATAGTATAAGTTATCGTTATAGGTTTAATAGAAATTCTATTTTACCAGTTTATCATTTCTATCGGAATTGACACTAACAGACACAGATTCATTAGGCTGATGACTATAATTTTCTTCTGGAATATCAATGTCCTCAGTCTCTTCAAATAAATCTACTGATGATTGAGATAAATTTAAATTAGATTCCTCGTTAGATTCAGTGTTTTGATTAGATGAGTGGTTTTGTATTGAAGATTTAATTGAGTTAATATGAATCATATCTGGTTTTATTTTTCTGTAATAATCAATAAATTTAACACATTAGTCAAATTAAATCTTTAACAAATAATCAAAATTATCTTACATCAAATTTATTATTGTTTTAATAATAATTTAAAGCTTTAAATATATTTGTTTTATTTTTACTTTTAATAGATTTTAGTAAGAGACTATCACAGCTCAGCAATTAAACATATCATACATATTATTATAACTATTTCATTTATTATCGTTTATTTATTCAGTTATGTTATCTAACATAATAATAGTACAGTAAAAGCTTGAATATCTGCACAACCTTAAACTACCACCACTGGTAATAGATCTGTCACACAATTAATTTTCAATTAAATTAGAATTATCTTTATTTAAATAATAACACAATAAACAATGGCGGTCAAATGATTTTATCGTGGAAAGTAACAGGCTGATTTTTTAACATGCAGTCTGATCATTAAAAACATAAATTAAAAAATGAATTAATAATAGCCAATAGGTAACAATTGTACCCCACAAACAAGGGTCGTACAACCAGTCAAGGTTACATGTACTAAACTATTTTATCCCATAACTCTTTTCCCTTCACAACATTTTGAATGCTCCCAAATTACTAAAGACAAAAAATTACAAAGGTGTGACACTTTGAAATATAAATATTAAATTACAGAATAAAATTTGTGGAACTGTTGATCAAAAAATGTATTACACAATACTTAATATTACAGTAGCCAAGCATTCACTGATACAATGACAAATAATAAGAAACTTTTACTTCAATTAATAATTTAAAACATTTTATGATTAATTGACATGTGTCAAATACAGAAAAAATTATTAAAAACATAGGTTTATGAAATTTGTAGCACATTTTATTAATTCCATTTTTGTTGTATTTAATCTGAACATTTTATATTTTGGAACACAACTATTAAGTTATAATTTTATATGGTCATATTTAATCACAGATAAAGTTTAGTTGAAAAATAATTATATAACTTTCAGATTTTTATAATATCTCGGACTTTTACCAAAATAGATTGTTTTTCTTAAAATAACCTAAACACTTTATGTTCATTAAAGCCCAAACTTAAATTATCATTCAGAATTAATTTGGCTTAACTATTTTATATATAATATATTTTTGTGCTTGTAAATATTGTTTATGTAATTATGTCAAATAAGTCTGAAAAACTATTAAAAGTTGTACACTTGAAAATTGGCGTACATATTAATATACATAAATAAATAAATAAATATATCCTAGAATTTACCAACACCTATCAATCAGTATGATCCCAAAATTTGAACATTTACAAGCAGTATTTGGTAAAAAAAATAGGTTTTTACCAGTATTTAGTATAATAGATGTATATGTTAAATAAGTCTTATGGACATTAATTTATCAATTTTAAATACATAGTCATCAATAATTACTTGTTAAATTCTTCATCAGGATATAATTCGTCCAATGTTCCACTCCTGTTAAATCAAATAATACTCATTTGAATGTTGAAATAAACAAATTTAAAATACAACTTACTCTAATGCAATTACTTTCCACACTAGATCTTCAATTTGAGAAAATGCTATTTTCATTTCAGTAACTGTACTGACTTGTGTGTTTGGATCAAACATGGTACTGCATATCTGACAAGAACTTGTTCCTGCACCTTCAATTTTAGCACAATCTATACAGAGTACGTGATGACACACATTAATAATTAACCAATCTTTAGAATGCTGTTTACTGAAACGGAAAAACAATTAGTCAATGATTTAAATTTCAAAAATACAATATTATAAGCACATAAGCGACTTGCCATACGCAATATGATCTAAAAAACAATATACCATTTTTCACATTCTTCTCCTGGGATCAGTAACTTGTGCTTTATTGACAACATGTTAAACATGACGTCTTTTTGCTTGGACGCCATGTCGACAAGGTGCTTAGACATGTTTCCAAAAAACAAACAAAACGAAAACAATTGGATTCAAAATGTTAACCTGCCGTTAAAGCAATGTAAGTACGAGTCGTCAATGGATTAAAGTGTGTATATGAATTAATATAACTTACTACGTGTACATACAACGTACCAAATCTCAATTGGTAATCGTGTGACGATTAAATAATAATATGTATTATCATCAGTTATTGTTGGGTATTTCGTAGGGCAAAAATAAAAACTAGTTAAATAAGACGAGTAGCAACAAAATCAACACAAACGCAGCAACAACTACCAAGCTCCAAAACCGTAGAGCGAAGGTTGAACTTCTAAACTGATTCCTGCGTACCGATTTCCAGCTTCGTCGGCGTATCTCATGGACTCTGAGACAGGCTAAAAAGTAAAAAGCGCGGCTAAAAAACGATAGTGGCCGTGTCACCGAGAATGATGCTACAATACTATTGGTTGGATTCGCTAGATTCTTTTTCCTCCATGAAATTTCGGGATACATGACCAATAGCCGCTGAAAAAAAAACCAGAACTGGTGATTTATAATTTGGTATTTTGAGACACAATTCGTATGCAGCCATATCTGTGCGACTGTGCTTAGACCATGTTTTTGACTTATTAACAAGGGTTGTCTATGGGCATCTTATGCAAAATCACGGTTTTATAAACAGCCATACAGGTCCGGTAACAAGATAGGTGCAACTTCATACCATTTTAACACGATCTTAAGACCGCGAGGCCCGGCCTATTCATGACGAAGCTAAACGTTTTTATAAAAAATTTCATAACTCTTTCTTAGTTTCTTCTCATTCAAATCCTCTCATCAAAAAATTATCATCCCTTACAATCCCAGGTAGCCCTCCAAGGCGACTTAAACGTAAATGGTGCAGATATTATTATTACTTTAAATGGGTACTAACATACAACTAAATTTTAATATATAATATAAAAACTAACATATAACTAAATCACTACGATAAACCAAGACGAAAGTGTCATCAGTGGGTGGCTTCTTTCTTCAAATTTATGTAAAATTATATTTAATTGTCGATGTTTCCCTTATCGCACATATATACTTATTATGTCTTAGATATAGATTGTATATTTTCTTCTAAAAAAAAAATAATAAAAAATAAAGTAATTAAACGGATTTCCTTTTTATTTTAAGTAGCAATTAATTATCTGTTTATTATTTTCATTAATGGTTTTATAGAGGTATTTATATTTTAAACAACAATATAATGTATAATGTGGTTTTTCCTATAGTTAGAATTAAGGGGCCTAATTTATTTACTGCCCCGGGGCCCTTTCCCGTCTTGTTACGCCACTGGTGAGGGCAAGATCTTAGGTCATATAATGTAAGATGGCTTCCCTGTTAATAACAATATTAAAGTCATAACCACGAGGCACATTATCGTTTATTAATATTATTTCTGCTTGCAATTGGTATAGCACAATGTAGAGAAGATTTTAAAATCAAACTGTATTTGCATCAGAAAAAATAACACAACATTTTTATTTAACATAGAACAATAGTAGTATTGATTATATATATATATTTTTTGAACTTCCGTAAACAAAACAAAGTATGTTCTTAAAACTTTAATATTGAAATCCTAAACAAATAAATAATCATGATAATAATACACTATAAAATTGAACAACATATGGAATGTTTCAGTGAAACGAAAACTAAAACCAAAATCAAATTTGTACACCTTTATATTTCTTATATGGAATTGAAAAAAAAGAAAAATACTATGACACACATATCATTCTTTGTTAGCTGTAGCTTTGAAATTTTTGTGCAGCTCTGGTTTGATGTCATAAACCAGCTCAAGAATTTGATCAATGACTGCCTGCTTGTTAACAATTACGGCTTTATTCATCTCTTCAATCTTAATTTTAGTGTCAGCATCTATTCTTGCAGCAACATCTTCGCGAGAACCCATGTGCTAGAATTACAAATGAAAAAAACATTGTTGAATCCATGTCTATAATATTAAGTATTAAGTAAGTACTTTAATTTCGAATTCCTTGAATTGTTTTTCCCTTTCTTGTCTGTATTTCTCAATTTCATCTTGAGCTTCTTCTTTGGCCTGCTTTAAACGTCTTGCTTTGCCTGGAAATAAATATAAAATAATAGGTTAACATCTAAGTTGGGTAAGATACTGCTACAGCAGAGAGAATGTTTTTATATTTAAAAGGAATTTTAAGATATTAAATTCAAAAAACAACAGAACAAAGCCCTAATTACACAACAAAAATAAATGACTGAGAACATTTTAATAAATAATATCAATAGAACAAAGAAATGCACTAGAGGTAAAATATCAAACTAAGGGGTGCTATGTAAAACTTTTACTTCCTTAAAGAAAAAAATGTTTGGCTACATATGACAAGTCGCATAAGTACATTGATTGACTTAGTGGTTCACTTAAATTTAAAAGACCGATAATAGGCCACAGTAAAGTAGCACCAAACTCTAAAATTGTTATTCAACCACCTACCCACAGCAACTTTTCAGTCATCTATAAATTTAAGAAGTGAAGTGTTTGCTTCACATGATATGAGTTCAGTGCCACTGAATTGAGTTTAAGGCAGTACTCGCTCATAATTGATCCATTAAATATAAAGTGATTGTTATCTATTGTAACACAGCATCAGAATATCAAACAAAAACTGATTAAACATGTATGCTAACTGATTAATTATTATTAATAATTAGCAAATAATGAGAACCCTACTAAAACCACGCCTACTAAACGTAATATAGTAACTAGTAACAATGATTTAAAGCTAATTTATACTTTATTAAATTAAGCAAATTTATATTTTGTTTAATGACTTGGAATGATATGGATAAAAAAATAGTATTATATTTAAGATGATTGTATACAAAACCCAAACATTTTAGAAGAGTACTAGGTGTGGCTTTCAGTAAGCCCACCGAACAGCTCATCAAAATATATCTGCGAATCAAAAAACTCGCTCGTGAAAACGTAAAACAACCTGAAAATTGTATTCAATCGTTCGACGTACGAGGTAATGTATGGGATTTTATTAATTTGGAGACTATCTAATATTCAATATCTTATATCAGATGGTATCAGCCACACCTTAAATTGTCGACTAGGTACTTACGTTTCTTGGCTTCGGCAACTTTTTCCGCAGCCCTCTTTTCAGCAGCCAACAATTGTTGAATTCCTTGAGTTTGGCTGGCCATTACGATGACCGATTAAAAATAATTTATTTTTAAAAACAATTTTGGTATTATGCAACACGGGAACGATCAGCACTCAGAAGAGATGAGCTGATGATATGGGAACGGGAGCGCCTGAAGCCTAGCACCTTACTTATCTGTACGACCGTACAATTTACATACAATATGGGGAATGGGAATTGGCGAAATAAATGGGTGTAGCCAACGTGCCAAGGTCTCACAAAACAATCAGCTGACTACTAACTGACTTGAAGATTTTCTTTTAGATCATCCAATCCATGAACACCTGTTATCGCTTATCACTTATCAATGAACGATAACAACTACTACAGAGTACAGGACTTCGAACTTTCTGCCGCAGAATTGTACACTGTACGGCGTCGGCGTGCCGTGTTGCTGTGTTCGGTAGATCGATAATTCGAAATATTAAACCATTTGAATTCATTAATCATTATTCAAAATTAATTAGGGAATTTCGCCGTAGAATTTTTGAATAATTGAAAATTAACAATAATTATTTAATTTGCGGGTAGTAGCTCGGTTATACAATTAACTGTTAACAGCATTATAATATAGTTAATAGTGAGATTGGTCCTAGGTACCAAATTTTAATTTATTTACTGTATCGGCTTATAAATTCTATTTTCCTTTTTTCCATTTCCAATTTCCATTAATCATTGAAATATTAAATCATGTCATTTGAAAATCTGGCCAAAGATCCGTTGTAAGTGAACACTATTCAGCTTATGATTTATATATTACTAGAGTATATTTTAATAATAATAGAAAATGAATTTGTTTTTCTTTTAGTTTTGTTTCGGGATTAGAATTGTTGAACAATATCGATGATAAAAAGTTTGTTCGTTTGGTCGACAGGATGATACAAGATTTTGAACCAAATCGATTGTCTTCGTTTTCAGAACATGAACTAGCATCCATAGAAAAATCTTTGAAATTGGACAATAACCAATGTCAGTGTATACTGAATTGTTTAAGCCAATTGTTGAAAGAAGTTAATATTGTTTAAAAATCAAAAAATTTCTTAACCCTATTGTATTAATATTTTGTTTATTTAGGTTATAAGTGATGTGACAAAACCTTTGGTACTAAAAAATGTGTTGTCTACACTATTTTCGTTCAATGATAAAAAAGTTGAATTATTTTGTGAATGTTGGTCTAAAAATGCTGAACAAGTTGTGTCTAGGCTTCAGAAAAACTTTCCTCAATCATACAGGGTAATTAAAATTATATCATATTTCACCAATGCATTTCAAATTTAAACAATTTGCTTTATGAAGTTGAAGGATGTAAACTGGGCTTTGAATATTTCATCAAATGTCGGAATTGAATTATCTGATCCAGAACCTAGATGTTTAATAGAGTTAAAAGTTGAAGACAGCCAATATCACAATGAACCTAAAATCAAAGAAGTTATTTTGGATTTAAACGAAGAAGAGTTGAAGAAATTCTATGATACATTAGAAACAATTAAAGTAAAACTAGATTCACTTTCAGATTAATAAGTGCAATTGATTAGAATATATTTTAAATATTTGCATCTACTCACCATAATTCACCATAATAATATCAACCACAGTCATTATATTTAATGCCTAGTATAAGAATTAAGAATTGAATTTTTATACAAATTTAGCCAACCATAGTTTATACAAAATTTGATTATTCTATTTTTTTAATTATATAATTGTTGTTTTATACCATTGATTTTATGTGTACAAAAATAAAAAATGTTTGTGTTCAAATCATAGACATTATAGAAATAGTTCCAGTACCTGAACAAGCTTAGGTTAGTACTTAGTACTCAGTGAACCACACAAACACACTAAGGCTGTAAAGGATTGTTTCTTTCAAAATATCACTGTCTGTGTTACAATTCACAATATAACTATGTGAAGTAATTATTTCCTTTATATATTATACTCTATTCACGTTTAGAAGCGACCCAGGCGGCCAACTTATCCGCATGGCTTCGTTCCGCAACGCTAGCTTAACGAGTCTCTAGGTGGGAGACGTATCTGACCGTAACTGATGAAAACTAGTCGGTTCTTAACGTGAACAGAGTATAGGTAAGAATATAATGATTAATAAATAATGTAAATGATTGTTGTTGTAATAATAGCGTAAAACAAAACATTTAAATATTTGAAAGTTCTATATCCTCTATAATTATATCAAAGAATATCAGTTTTAAATTTTATTTGGGGTTTGAAAACATTTGAATTGAGTTATATTATGTATGTTTGATGGTACACGATTGTTGTTCATTCTAACATCTATGAAGGATCAAATTTCAAAAGTGATGTAAACAATTTAAAACATAAGCTCCATAAAATACTTCCACAGTTATATTATTAATATGGCCTTGATGAAGTTTCATTTATATGAATACATTTCATAAATTACTGGTGTAATTTATATTATATGTGTCCTGATTTGCATACAAACAAAACTGCAGTTCATCAAGTTTGTGAATTAAAAAAATTATATTTTAGTCTATTTGTAGTTTGTACATATACTTATATTTAAAACAAGTTTAAAAGTATATAAAAAAATAACAATTATATATTAAGCAAATTATAGTAAATAAATACTATTATTATTTTAATATTTATTTATGACAGTTGCAACTCTTTATCGCTTGGTAATGGCTCAAAATATTTGTCGATAATTTCATCTTTCACTTCTTCCAATGAAGCTGGACACCATTTTGGATTCTTGTCTTTGTCAATCAACAGTGCTCGGACTCCTGAACAAAAAAAAAATGAAAATTACTGTAATAATAACAAAAAAATAAACAAAAATTACCTTCGTAGAAGTCGGCAGAATACTTGGCTTCAGAGCACCTGTAAGCCAGTCGATGTTCCATTCTAAAACATTCGTCTAGGCTGAGGGTTTTTCCTTTCAAAATCTCCTTTCTCGTGATTTTCAATCCCGTGGGGCTGACTTCGCTGAGCGATTTAAGCATCCCTTTCGCCCACTCCGAACCATCTGTTCTCAGCGCGTCGACAATGTCTTCGACTCTTTCGTGGCAAAATATCGAATCGATTTTCTCCACAAACGGCGCCATAGTGAACTCCACGCCGGACAGATCGTCCGTGTTCTCGGCGAGTACGATGCCCGGGTCCCGGACGTCCTCGATCAGCTTGGCCCGGAGACCGTCTATCTTGGAACTGTGCACGTAGTGCGTGGCAACGCCGGCCTTGGCCACGTCGGTGCCCTTCAGCCTGCACCCGGTCAGGCCCAACATGACGCCCAGGTGCTTGTCCATCCTGGACAGAACGTGACTGGCACCCACGTCGCAGAACAGCCCGATGGCGGTCTCCGGCATGGCGAACAGCGTCTTCTCGGTGGCCACCCTGTACTTGCCGTGCACGGATATGCCAACTCCGCCGCCCATCGTGATGCCGTCGATCAGCGAAACGTACGGGATTTTGTACTTGCCGACCGTGCTGTCCATCGAGTATTCGTTCCGGAAGAAGTTTGTGGACAACTCGAGTGACTTGGCGCCTACGCCGTTTTCCGTGATGGATTTTACGTCGCCACCGGCGCAAAACGCCTTGCCGCCGGCTCCCTGGACGATCACCATCCTCACCAGCGATTCGTACTCCTTCAGTTTCGGTTTGATCTTGACGACCATCGACGTGTTGAGAGCGTTCAGCGCTTTCGGTCTGTTCAACGTGATGATGCCCACGTCGTTTTTCACTTCGAACAGCACGTCGTCCATGCAGGCGGTCGAAAGATTTCGTCTATATGTCAAAAACCGCGACGGAAACCCGAGGCGAGCCGAACAAATCATCTGCAACAAGAACGACAATACAACCGTAATTACATTGGGTTTATTATTGACATGACGTATTCACTATTCAAATTGCACGTGCATAGCGTATGATGCTCGTATAAGTTTAATATTTAACAAATGATAATATTTGTAAGGTAAAATCGTGCAGTTTCATTATTATAATATGAATATAGATAGGTGTTTAAAATTGAAACACATTATTTATTAGAGAAATACCTAGGTGCGTACCTGTTTAATAATTTTGAGAAAAATAATAACGAATACAAATAGGGATAAGAGACAAAAAAAGGGTACAAATAATATTGTTTTACAATAAAATAATTAAGGGGATTGAGGAGAGGGCCACAACCGCATAATATATGTAGTATTCGTCTTGCAAATACGTACCATACTACCATGTACAAATTAGTACAATAGGTACCTAGCAAATTTATGTTCGATAAAAATAATAAAATCAAATTTGTATTGTTACGACTTTAATTCGATTTAATATGAAAGTGAATCGACAGTTCGACACAATATATCATGTAGGTTTTTTATTGATTTTTGAATTTTAAATCAAGTTACAGATCTTTATGAGTAATTTATTGTTATAACAACACACGTGGTTGTGGCATCAACAAGACCTCAAATTTGTTATATTATACTAGATAATGGACTATACCTACTTTAATGCGGCTTAGATATAAGATATGTCTTAATCCGTGGTACCTATTTTGAAAGGAACAAAACTACTTTACCACGACCTTTTTGCTTGGAGACTATATATATTTCAATGAGTTAAGAACTGGCGGAAATCATTAGTTTTAAAGTTGTAGACTTACGAAGTTCGGTGTTTTATGCATAACGCTATGTATAGTTCACTGCGCTTATAACGAATTTTAAGCACTGAAACAGGAACGGGACATTCGATAAGACAGCATAAAATGAATAATATATCCTTCGATAAAAATATTACGACGAATATCCTATAATAGAAAACTATTTTATAAGGCCAAAGTGGCGAGGGAGTCAAACCAGGGACCCCCTAGTTTCGTTACTGAGCCATTATTGGTACTATTTTTATTGTTAAGGATAAAATAGAGTTAATAGTCAATCGGTAATACCTACATAAAAAGAAAACAATATCGTAATTTTTTACGTTTTAGAACAAGCTATTCTAAGGGCGTTAAGTATAATATTAGCTCCCCAGATCTCTCCCCCCTTGCATCATTACGACTATGTCTGTAGACTGAAATATGTTTTAAGACTTTTAGTTGTTATTTTAAATTTCTACTAACTTGTCATTGTTGTTATTGTAGGTAAATTAGTATACTTAAATTTCCATTTTCGGATGGTTCATCTTATTTTATTCTATGATAATTATTTCGAAAATCGTGTTTAAAAATGTTAATTGAACATAAAATGATCGGGCTAAAATGTGTTAGGTAGGTATTTATTGTTTTCAAATGAAAATGTAACTATACACTATACTACTATAGAATTATTAGTTTTAACTTTTAACTTATATTTTAGGTACATCATCGTAGGCGCAAAAAAGAGGGGTATTAGGGGCTAAGCTTCCTCAAACATTTCAATAGTCCCTTCCAAATATTTCCTGCATTTTTTAAAGTTTATTTAATATAATTAATTATTATTATAATAAGGCTTTACCACCTAAATCTCAAACACTATTTGCGCTTATGTCCACTAACGTATACTTCTATACAGATGATAGATTACCATTTGGAACAAATTACTTTGTTGTCCAAATACCAAACACCAAAGTCCAAAGTGTAACAATAACTTGACAAATAATTTAATAAATTAATATATTTTGAAAATTGAATTTTGTATTTAGACAATTTTCAAATATAACTTATTAGTTATTTACTAAAATTACATTGGCCAATATTTTAGTAAATTGCTCACTACTCAAAGTATTTAGAATTTCAAAAAATCTTTTACTTATCAATTACCATCAGATAAGTATAAAGGAGCAATTTTTTTCAGCATACTATCAGAGATGACACAGAATCACAAAATCTATAGGAAAAATAGTGAGTTAAGGTACCTATATTAGTAGACAGTAAATCACAAACTCAATAATAATATAGCTAAATTTTGCAATATAAAATGTTTACATTTAATTCTTAAAGAATTAAGGTTAATGAACTTAAAATACTTAGTATTTTGGTAACTAGTATAGGCGTATAGCAGTGTTAAAGTAGGTTATTATAGTAGTACTTACCTTTTTATTTGAATATCTATAATGAGTTGTGTAAAATTTAAATGAAAGTAAGTGTCTGCTAATAATTAATATGAAAATAAAACTAGATTAATTATTTATGGTTATGGAAATGTATGGGTATACTAGGTGTCTAGGTATTACAATTATTATTAATATGATAATTTATTGTTGAATAATAAATAGACATTACCAATATTACCAATATGATTGACTATCACTTAATTAATATAGTATTATACATATAAATATGGCCACAAGTATTATCAGCACAGTATCATGCATCTATGTAATAAATACTAAATTTATAACTAAATTTATAACATTTTCTACCAGACTAAAAACTAATAAAAAAAAATGTTAGATTAATGTTTATTTTCATGGTATCAATTATTTTTTATCGGTACTCGTAACTGATAAGTTATCTAGGATACAACAACTTCACAGAACTACAAATTGTTAATATATTAATATGACAAGGTGATAACCGTGATAAGACTTAAGAGTTAGGCCAAAAGCCGTGGAGTCTGTAGTCTGTACTCTGTAGTACATCATTTATATTTTTTGTCATTGGATTCTTTCATCTTTGACATTTGTAATAAACTTATGTTATTCTTCAGCAGTTTAGCATTCTAGTCTATGATAAATGATTGGATTTGGACCTCTTATATATATTAAATAAAAATACAAACATTTATAGTTTTATACATACAATTTATAACCAGTGCCAGCTGTAGTGTTAAATATCCTTAAATCACTACATATTTCGGCATGACGACTTTGAAGCTACTACAATCATTAGTGTCAAAAAATGAATTTTTTACCAAAACATTACTTAAACGGGAGTATTACCGTCTTATCAATCGATCACATCTTAAAAATTACTCGCTTCAACATCAAATGAAATTCAACCCTTATGGCAACTTCAACATACATAAGTCTTATATTATGTCTAAACAATTTTCTGTGTCTAATAATCTGTACTTACTATTATTATAATATACAATAAAACTTATATCAAATGTTAATTGAATATTAACACATAATTTGTTTTGCTTTTAGGACTGAAATAGATTTTGAACAAGCGTGCAATGAAACTTTAGAATCATTATGTGAATATTTTGAACAAATTGTTGAAGATAACCCACATCTTGAAAATCCAGATATTTTATTCAACGTATGTATAATTTAAAATATAGTATACTAATTACAATTATTAATTCAATCAAATATAAATATAATTTTTCTTATAAAATGTAATAGGATGGTGTATTAACAATTCAATTAGGTGAACCTTATGGCACATATGTTATTAATCGACAGACACCAAATAAACAAATTTGGTTGAGTTCGCCAACAAGTGGTCCAAAACGATATGATTTTAATGGTACCAAGTGGATTTACAAACACGATGGTGTCAGCTTACACGAAATATTGACTTCTGAGTTATCTAAACAATTTTCATCTAATGTAAACTTTTCTAAATGCATATTTAGTGGTAGTTTAAGTAAATAGCTATATTATATTAAATTATTTATAATATTAAATAATTAAATAATTAATAATAAGTAAATATTGCAAATCTTAGATTGAGTTGTTAAAATTTAAAAATATATATCTTGTTCAAATAGTTACTAATCAAAGATTTTAAATATTGAGTACCTGATTCATTACCTTTTCCATGTCTTTTTTAATTGATTATTAACCATTTGAAAAACTTGTTAAATTTTACCTTGGCAGTCAACCAGAGCTGAACTAAAAATATGATAGGCAAAACTGAAAGAACCATACATTTCCTAAAACCAACGTAAACGCCCTATGCTACATGTTATAATATAGTCATTCAATATAAACCAATTATTTAAAATAAAATGTTGACTTCTGAGAGAACATTTTCATGTAGTAAGAAGTAAATTAAATAATGTAATTTATTATTTTCCCTAATTTTACATCATTTTTTTAGAATTGTCTGAATGGGTTAACATTGTTGGCAATTCATGAAAAGTGATCGTTGATCCTGAAGAAGTTATTGATATGAAATCTCAAAAATCAAGCAAAGTGTATACACTTCAATTAAAAAATGACAAATTTTAAACATTAAAGAAAAAATAATATTTATTGATGTATAACCTAAGGTATTTATATTATATTTAAATATTATAATAGTATAATTATTATAAAGTCCTAAGCTGAAATGCCATAAGATTAAAAAATAGATAAAAATTAAGTAGACTGTAGAGCCAAATTAAAAATTTTAAGATTCAGATCATAATATGTAAGTTTGTAAGATTGATCAACAAAACTACCCCTTATGTTATGTTTCTCAAGTCATAAAAAAATTCACTGGTGTTTACATGAAAATTCCTTAAATATTGTAAAAGATACAAAGTCTTACTAATATTTATAAATTATAAAAATTAATGTAGGTAATTATTATTATAACTACTGCCTAGTTCTTACTTATGAAATATGGCATTTTTGCTTATGAACCATGTTTCTATAACTAGTACTAATATTATATATTTATATATCAATATAAAAACTAGCACATGTTATTAAAAAAATAATTTTACTGTAATTTTTTTTCATTTCATTGAACTTCTCAGGTAAAAGTGCAAAGCGTCATAGGCAAGAACATAATATTATAAATATCATATACTCATACCATTGATCAATTATACAATATTTAATCAATGCCTATATCATAAGAAGTATTATGTACAAGCTACAAGGTATATGATTTTATGAAAATGCAAAATATAGCATTGATATATTAAAGCATTCTAGCTTATAATATAGTATAGTACATTAGTACTAGACCAGTAAGATACTACAGTAGACAGTAGGCACCCAAAAAATACAAAACATTCGAAAAATATTTTAATATAATTGTTGCTAGATGGCGCTGCAATATTCGACTTGATTAAAAATAGCATAATATCGTAGACGTTATATATATATTATATATTTATTATATATACCTGTAGTGTTCTGTATTATGATAACATAATGTTCTTGTTTTAAAACCTAACAATTAACAAAAATGGATTAGATACGTAATTCCTATTTATTAATTTTGATCTTCTGATTTTTTTTTTTAGTTAGTTGTAATCAATGAGTGGTGACACCGAACATTTCAACATAACTACCTATCAACTATGTATCTTCAAATGAAGAGTTTATTATTGATTAAGCCACACAATAAAGAATAGAGATCCCAGGAGGGATAAGGGCTGGCCCATCGTTAGATATTTTCCAAATCAACGCATGGCTTGCTTTTGCCTTAGCGACGGGCCTGGCAATCCGGCTTCAGCCCACCCTCCATTAATAGTCGTTTCAATATATAAAAAACTACAAGATATTCAGATTGAAACTTAAAAATCATATTACCTTATGATAATATGATGGTATTATAGTATAGGTACTAACGATAAACATACTATAAAGTATGAATTAATATGCATTTTGAGGTATAAAGTGATAACTGATAATTTACTTACTATTTGCAATCATAAACAAGTAATATGTCTTGTTGATTGCAAATTTTGTGAAATTATAAGAATTTAATGTAAAATCATCTTTCGTGTACCTATAGTGATTTTTTAAAGAAAATCACTCGTTTTTCAAAATTCACTCGGTTTGATGACTAAAAAAACAATATTTTTAATTTCATGTTTTGAAGAAGACATTTCAAGAATACTTCAAATATCTATATACAATAAAATTAGATTTTGAGAGTTTGAATTTTATATTTTACATTTTTTATCAATTTTGAATCTTAAGATTATTTTCTATGGCATTTTATGGTTTTAGGGACATTTTGCACTAAACTCCTGTTTATTAAAAATTGTATTTAAAAATGCTTGCTTAATTTGTGAATTCCATTAGTAACGATTTTATTTGATCAAATATTAGTAATCGTAATATTACGGCTCAATAACCTTCGATTGAAGCTAATCATTAATCAATAATAAAAAATTAGTAATTCGTACCACATAAAAATCAAGATTAAAACATTATAATATTGTATGTACGTTTATTATCAAATACCGTTTATATTATATTATATTATTATGCTATAATTATTTTAATTATAGTTGGTATTATAGGTAATCTGTTTTAGAATGTATTTAACTTAAACTAAAACAATTTAAAATAGGTTTGGCATCATATCTTATTATTCTTATTTTTGTTTACTCTTTATTCTAATTCTATAATTTGTTATAGACATAAAAACCTATTAATTTTAATGTACTGTAGTTCCTGTAGGAACTTGCTATATTATTGTGAATAATTACCCAGATTTTTTTATCTAACACTGGGTAGGTAGGTACTTCATACCTATATGTCTATATAAATGTATATTCGAGCCATCTAAATTGTAAATAGGATACTAAATACATTTATAGTAATGAACTAATGACTAATGTTTATCATGGATATATTGCTTTATTCTAAATTATTATACGTTTTATTAAATAATTGGGTGGGACTAGGGGCGTAGCTTGAATGTAAGTTGTGACTAATGTAAGCACCGCTAACACTTTAAATCGAAGGAAAAAGAGGGTAAGTGGATGTTGCTCTGCTGTACATTAGGTGTCTAGAAGGTTCTGACAACGTTCAAAAACGATTCTGAGCAGAGGCAGTATGATGTCGGTCTATGATATTTTTTATTGTTATTACTTACAACTTACTACCTACTAATACGGTAGCTAGTAAATTGAATTAATATTATTCTTAAATTATCAGTGATGCTGGAAAAATATTAATTATACCTATGCCGTAAGATTGGGCTGTTTTAGAACCGATTTACAACAAAACGATAAACGTACCTAATTCTTTGTGTTAATACTGTTAATATGCAATTTTGTCCAAATTTGAACTTAAATTGTATGTAAAAAATAACTGTATTTATATATTTCTTAGATTTTTTAGTTACGGAAAAAACTACTTGTGCATAAATTTGTTTTAAATTTTTGATCCTTAGCTAAAAAAGTTGAAAATTTCATAAATATTTTACTACAAAATAATTTGTACTTACCTACATTTTCAATTTGATGAATGTTGTCAAAATTTTAACCTTTAAATGCTTTTAAAAAAAAATCGCGCCTATGTATTTTTAATATTTTTCAACTATTATTGAAACAATGTATCAGGAGCCTTGACTTAAATTTTCACGCTTTTCGATCCAACAAAAAAAAATTTTATTGACATTTATAAAAAAAAAAAACTAAAAAATTGAACATTGAAAATATCCGTTAACAGCTTAAATTTTATCAAGTATATGCATTGATAAAATAAACGGATGGTATATAAATTGCAGGGTCTACAGATATTCGTTTTTGAATTACAACAAATTAAGGAAATCGGTACATGAGAAATTGAGTGTATGTCCAATGTTGTAAAATTTCTACTTCAAATGCTCATAAAAATTTAATTTGACTTTCCGGTAAATTTTTTTTTTTTATACAGCTAGACAAACTTATAAAGGTACGGTTTCCCTGCAACGTCAGACGCGAGAACAGCATGGCTGCGTCGGACGCGGCGTCTAGACGCAACCTACGTCCAGACCGGTAGTGACGCTTGACGCTGCGTCTAGACGCTGCAGGGAAACCGTACCTTAAGGAATTTCGTATTACATTTTTAAATCTTAGATGTAAAAAGAAAATTTTTACGGATTTCTAACTAAAAATAATTTGCTAATTTTCTTGATTTTTACGAATTTTGTGAACATTCTAAATTCAAACTCGCATAAAAATGTATTATGGATTTAAGCTCAATTTGTTTTTTAATTTACACTAATAACAACTTACGAGGAACTTTGTATTAGATTTTTAAGTTTTTTAACCATGCAAAAAATGTTTTATCGACATTAGTTTAAAAAAACAAATAATAATCCAAAATTTCGGATGCCTATATATAGTTTAATATGAGCCATAACCATAGGCGTGTTCCGACTTTGGTGACCGAGGGGGCTTTTTTCTTTGACATGAAGAAACATTCATTATTTATGTTACAAAATTCACAATGGCAGGAATATTTTTTAATTATGATCAAAAAGTATAACCACTGTCAAAACAATAAAAATACATTTAAAACTAAATTAAAAACAGATAAATAATAAAGAAAAATTTATTCTGGCATAATTTTTTTTTGGAGGCAGTCTGTCGGGGGGGGGGCAGTGCCCACCCGGCCCCTCTCGTAAACACTCCTATGGCAATAACATTTTGAAAATTGTATGGTGTGTAGAAAACTTTTTTAGAGTTAGGTACACAAAAAACCAAAATCGATTTTTTCGAAACTGGTTTTGCGTAAAAATTCCCGTTTTCCTTCATTTTTTGTTTATTTTTCCTGTCGCTTTTGAAATCTATTGGGAATTTTAAATTTTGACCTCCCGGCTCCCGAATGCACCAACTAGATTCACTTTCTTACCAGAAAAGATTATGTTGAAGGCACTTTCACTGCCTCAAACAGTGATGACAGACACAGAAATAAAAAAAATTTAAAAAAACGCACATCTTTGTAATATCAATATAGTATACATTAATCGCTAAGCACAGAATCTAAAAGAAAATTGACGAATAAGTAATAGGTAGTAAGCCTAATATTTTATACATTAAATTTATAAATAATTGTAATTTATAATTGTATTTATTAAATATTTGAAGTCAGTGGTTTTTTTTATCTTTTTTTTCTGGTTTGTCCACGCTAACCGCCGATTATCTACCTAGTACCTACTACATACCATTATTTTTCATCGAGTGACCGTCTATTTTTGACCTGGGTATTGTGTTACCGGCATATCTGCATATCGCACCAAATGCACTGTGTAACACCTAAAAACAAACACGTTCTAAAATTGCTAAATTGCTTACGTGCGACTTTTGTTTCAGTATGGCATAGACGATAGACGCGTAGTGATATGGTGGCTGGAAGGTGTTCATTTTATATCGCGTATATTATAAGCACGTTCTTCTTATACTGATCATAGTATAAGGAAAAAGAAGTATGCTCAATACGTCAATACGATTCGTGTTTTCGTTCAAATTTGCGCATGTGCATCGCCTTGTGTTTTGTGCATACTGCATTGGATAATAAGGTGACATATAATAATTACACATGTGACGTCAGCTTGAGTTTATTCAGTTTATTGTTGGTTGCATACATATACGCATATACCTATAAACTAAGTTATGAATGCATACGTACCTACATATATTACACGAGGACGCTACACGAACATTTGTTGTCTTCGTCTTACAAGTGCGCAACATAACAAATTTTAAGCTCAGCAGATCATGTTTAGCACCGTTAGTTTAAAAATTAGAGTGAATGTACCTCTTATAAATTTTAGAGGTGAGATTATTATATAGAGCATCTTAGAGGTCTTTTTATTATATTTTAATTTCTAAGCGAGTTATTAGTATTTATAAATTGTAAATTGTCTGTGCATCTTAAAACACTTATAACTTGCTTTAAAATTAAATAATAATAAAAGAGAACTTTTATTAAATTATTATCTAGGGCATCTCATATAGAAATATGAGATGCCCTAGATAATAATTTAACTCTTATATCTTAGTCCGTGAACATCGCACATCACTGGCTCTTGGCACTAATATAATAGATAGGTAATAATTATTGTACATTTGCGGTATGAAATATACAATAGTTGTAATCAATGACGGGCTGAACTTAAATTTTAAATGACGGAATTTCATAATTAAGTACTTACCACCACCACCACCACTTCCCATGTTTACTTACAACAAAGATATCGGGCCATTATAACATGTATTTCTAGACTATACAGTCACGGGACGAGACCACCCCCTTTAAAATTCTTTTTAAATTCTGATAGCTAACGGTTTTGGCAGTAATTTAATTTATCAGCAATAAATATTGCGATTTTGAGGTTTCTCTACGAATTTACGATAGGTGCTACTATATAGCTAGAAGTTGGGTAGGTATTGAGTAATACTAAATTATAAGATCTAGAATCCAGAAAGACGCACAACTGCACAGAGCACAACATAAAATATCGTATTCTTTAAAATATATATTGGACTCTGATTTCTAAGTGAATATTCATCACCTGCTTGTATATATAATGCCACTTTTTGGAGTAAAAAAAAAGAATGCTTCTATCTACAATATTGAGTATTTGAGTGTGCCCTCTGCACTTTGTCAGAAAGTTTGATCTACTTGTTACTTTAGTTGGTCTAAAGTCTTGACAATCTAATCACAAATTTTCTCTTAATTTAGAAAAACTAACAAAAACAGTGTTAAAACGAGAATACTTACGTAACCAGTGGAGTGCTTGGAATTACATTTTTATTTTATTTTTTTGGAGTGGAGGAGTTATTCTCCCCCCTCCGTAAGCACACCACTGTACGCTACAGTATTATGTTTTTTGTTATCATTCAAAAAGGAATAAAGTATAAATGCAGACATTTTAACCCGATATTTTTATTAGTATATTATTGGTAAAATGCTTGAAAATTTAATTCAATAAGTTTCTTGTACATTTTACTTACAAGTTCTAGGAATTAAAAAAAACAACAAAAATTATATTTTAGATTCTGAGAGGAAGGTTGAATGTATTGATTTTACTTTTACAATGATGGTTTGAAATGTATATTTTGACGAAATTAAATACGATACATGCATGCTTTCGGATGTCATTTAAAAATGTAATAAATTATTCGGGCTCTATTCTTTTATTTTAAATCTCAGGTGGAATGTGGAATTGAAGGGTGTTGATGGCTTTCATTGTGTGAGCATCTATCAACGAATCCACGTAATTTTACTGATGATCATAGATTATAGGGCCTATATAGCTGTCATTATTCAAATAACTATACACGCCGCCCACTCGTCGGAATGAATAACGGAAACAACTTTACACCCTCACTGAATATTGGAAGTAATGTGTCCCGATCTCATCTTTGCACACAAAATCGGCAATTTAAAACTTTTTTTGATCCTCAAAACCCACACTCCATCCACTCTTAGACTATGGCTCAACCGATTTTACTTCAGTCTCATTATCTTCTGAATTTCTGATACAGGTGGTTGATCAATAATTACTATTAGGTAAGTTATCTTAACTGATTATAAAATGCTCAAGAATGCTTTGGTAAATATATAGTATTATAAATTGTAATTTAGTAAGATAATTTTTATTTATGAGGTCTCTGTTATATGTAGATGCACCTATTTTTCCACTTGCTGGCAAATCTGCAGTATCGTCAATCTGTATTGGCATTTGGTTCAATCGCAGTTCTCATCATCTTTGGTCGTTGTTGTTGTGCAATATTTGAACATTCTTCATGGTATACCTTGTACCAGTCGATAACTATTTCTAGGCATCTTTTTGTTAAGGGGACGCAACATTGCAGAGGGTGTTGTCTCCGTAGTACAAACTCGTACCTACTTTCTGAATAATCAATTCAACTTGACCTATTATAAAATTTAGAAGTAAGGATCTAGTGAACCTGATAGTTTTTTTATATTTTAATTTTAAAGCAAGTTAAGGAGGCTATTGTTGTCAGAAATGCTCAGAAAATTGCTCATACATTTCACATGGATGGGTGGTAAGGCACACATTTTTTATAATTTAGTGGGGGGGGGGAATGTAATATTTTATGAGAATTATAAAATGTATCATGGTTTTTCATATATCAATTGGTGTGTGTGTGGGGGGGGGGGGGTCGAACCCCTACCATATCAACTGTCAATACTGGAAAAACTTGAGAGTGAAGTGTAATCAAATGATTTTATCCTTTGACATTGCATTTAAAGGATAAATATCTATATCTTAAAAATGTTATTTAAGATATTTTGAATTGACTTCAAACCATGAATTATTGAATGAGATAAGTGGAGCATATTTGAGGCATCATAATACCAGTGAAAATAAACTGCTTTAAGGGCATCAGACCTTTAAATTATTCATATCAGCTTTTAAGGATGTTAGGTATTTTGTAGTAATTTTAAAAAATATTAGAACATTGTTTTATCATATTTCTATGTTTATATTATTTTCCATACATGAAATTTTTAAAATATTTAGACATATTTAAATTTTTGGGGGGTATAAATTGGTTAAATTTAGTCTAAATATTTTTTAAATATCATCGGTTACAGAAAATGTTAATTTAAATGATTGTATAATTATTTTTATTCAAGTTTTTAAGATTACTTATTATACTTTATGAATTTGAAATAAAATAAATATAATCGTTATTTTAAGGGTGAATATCCACATTCTTTGAAATTTAATCTTCAGACGCTCATAAAAAATATTTGCGTAATTACTCTCAATTTTTATTTTATAATTCTTGTAACCTATTACTATTCTAACCTTAGGTATGATTGAATGCGTTTTTAACTAAAAAATCAATAGCAAACTTAATAATTTTGATCGTGTATCGTACATCAAAATCTATTGACAACAATTGAATAACAAACTGTGGTTGTTCCTACAAGTTACAACTCACTGGCCACTGTCTAATGTCTATACATGGCTAGATGGTAGTCGGTAGATACCTATTGTACCTAAACCGTCTGTACTCAAATACTGCCTCCAGGCTCCTATACTAATACTGCCTTAGTGCCGCCTTATCACCGCGCACGACACATTTTTATAGAATCGATAAACATGCGGTGGACAGCCACGCCAAGACTACGATCCTACGGTAATTTCGTTACGGTCGCGGCGCACGCACTGCAGTTCCCGGTTCGCTCCGTCGAGGGACGTTGACTGGCTGGTAGGCGGGCGGTGGCCGGGGGACAGTTACCGACGATCGTAGCGTTCGTCCGCGCACGATAATATTATTTCGTATTTTCCTCGACCTCGCGCGTTCGCCGCCGTCGCTGCAGTCGATCGCCCCGCGCCGCACGTATCACAGTGTGCCATACCAGTTGCCCTGTCGCCGAGTGTTAAAGTTCGGACAGTCACGTTTTTTTAAAAAAAAAATTTTTCTTAACAATTTTGATTTCGTTTTTATGGTCTATTGTCCGTCGTTTTCGCCGCCGGACGCGTGTAAATGTGAGGGGGGAAAGAGTAAATAAATCAAAAAATAGTAAGCGCTCCGTTTTTCTGGCGGTACCTGTCCGACTGCTTACTCGGTCATTCGTTTTTTATTTTATTTCGTCTTTCCGTCCGTGATTCACGGTAAATAACACACGCGCCCGTCTACGAATCCGGCGATCGAATAATATCTTTGTTGTCGTTGACCGCCGACGACGACGATGAACAAGTGGTGGCTGACCACCGGCACAGCCGTGTTGCTGCTGCTCATCGCCTGCGCAGCTGACGCAAAAAAAAAGTGGAAAGCAGACGAAGATTTTGAATTTGAAGAGGTGCGTATCTTATTGTTTGATATTACACATTTTATTCGTTCATGAGTTATGCATGCACGATACACGTTTCCGAAGGTACCGTCGTTCACCTAGAGCTACTGAACGTTTTCGTAAACCTGGCCGGTGATCGCGCGAGGTATTCTACCGATGGCGATATTATTATTTATAATATATTTTATCATCGGGGTAGACCGTGACCGTGGTACATATTATTTATTGGCATGCCTTTTGGTGTACATCAAAAGTATCGTGCATTGTATAAAATACCTCCTATATATGATAATATATGTTTTTATGACGCGTATTTCTACGGATTTTCGGCGAACCCGGGCCCATTGTGCACGTGTAGACTGTACGGCGACTCCACCGAGTAGAAGGTATAATATAATATAATAGACAGTGTTATGTTGCACGCGGCAGATCACACGGTGGTCGAGCGGCGGCGGGTCCAGGTGTTGTCCCGTGTGAGCTGCATCTTCTTTGTTAGGCGGTGCGCTATTATCATAATATCATTGTAATACGCCTATACCCGCGCTCGCGCTCGCGCTTGTGTGTGTGTGTGTGTGTGTGTGTGTGTGTGTGTGTGTGTGTGTATTACCTATGTATATATATTATAATATTGTTGTATATTATAATGCGGTACAGACACATCCGTATTTATAACGATAATCCCCGGTCACTATTTAGAAAGCCACACCGCCCGGCGGGGATTAAGTAAGGACGTGTTTGGTATTGGATTTTTTTATTCTTAGAAAAAAACAACAAAGTTTCCTCAATGTCTGCGCTAGGTAGTAGGTACTGAGGACAACGTACCGTGCTACTATGATCGACCTTGGCCCGAATACAAAATCCTTTTTAACCATTGCCCTTTATTATTTTTCATCGATACATCGATGAATCTACCTATAATACACAATTCTCTTACCTTCCGTATACAGACAAAATGCAATAGGAACCTACTGTCGATACAGACTTTTCTGTTGACCCAACCTGTGTCTTTTGACTGATTAATATTGTTAGGTGTATGATCAAACGATGTTGAAATCTGCATTTGTATGCGTAAACCTTTATTTTTTTTTTTACATGAAAATAGTGACCGCCTTCTTATTATTGGGTACACTATTTATCAGAAAATATATATTTTAAAATACATGCATAACCTATACACTCACTAAACTTACATTATATTTATGTATTAACAAAAACCGGTTTCGTTGTATTTTGCTGCAAGTCGTAAACTGTTTACGTTATTATATGAGTTAACATGACGTGATTTACTAATTAGAAAATAGCAAATAAATTTATCACATATATCTAATTATATGCTAAATTCAGTAGTGGTTATGTCTCGAGTTATATCCTACTTATATGGTATATTTTATTTGTTTACTCAAATGCCTCGTTTAAAAACAAATTGTGCGGGCGTAAGAGTATTGATTGAGATGTAATATCGTAATATCGTTATGGTATTCTTTTCAATAGTGGGATAGATTTAGAAAAAAAATAAAAATATTTATGTGCTATTAAACTCACATTCAACGATTTTACACACCCACATCCTCCTAACAGAATTATCACGCATTTTCTAACGACTGTGGGTACAATTCATCGTAAATAGGTAGTGTTATTTATTTTGTGGATTTTTTTGAACAATATAATAGTAATTTACTCAAAAACCAATGTCATCACTCATCAGCAATTATAGGTTTATTCTTTAATGTATGTTTGGGAAGACTTAATGTATTATAATTATTCTAACAGTGGCACGTTTTAAATAAGTTGAATGAAAGCTTTTAGTACCTGGGTATTAGGATATAACTTAGATACTATTCATACTATCATACTCCAATAATTTGTAATTATTATTAAACAGTTGTATTAGGTACCTTATTATTATAATATTTTAATTCTTATTATGATATACATGGGCCAAATTGGAAATTACTCAAAATAATCTAGTATCGACGGTTTCGGTGTTCGAAAATATAACTTAGTTATATCTTAGAATTTATAAATCCAAACACATTTTCAAAATGTCAAAAATATTTATAATTTAAAAAAAAAAGTGTTACATTTATAGTTTAACCTTGAATCGGGGTGAAAAACAGTGCTTGGTGTATGCGTGTACATAAGCTATCCGTACCGAAGTATAATTATTATAGTGGGAGTGAGAAAGAGTGAAGACACTAGGGACTGGTTTTTCGTTAGTAACAGGTTTTCTAGAGACCTCACACACAAGCACTGTATGTGCATCGTTGTGTAGGTACTGTGTGGTGATTGTGTGTGTCAGTGTGCACGCATAGAACGGAACAGGTCATCGCCGCCCCGGGCCATGCTTTATTAGTTCAAATAAAGCTATAAAAGGACGACAAAGACACCGGTCGTAGTCCTTTTGGCAGCCATAGTAGGTCCTCCGTGCCAACGCATAATATCTGTGGCATACCCTTTTTTTGTCATTATGGTTTAATGTATTGAGTGAAAGACAGATAGAGACAGAAAAGGGTTGATATTATTCATTAACACGACATAGGAAAAAAACATTTTCGCCACGTAAATATGCAGAGGTAAACCCATATGATGAATTGTAAATTCAAATTATTTTCCTATATCGAACGTTTATCTTCAAACTATTCTTTTAATCGCTTCAACAATCTCGTGTAAATTCTGGGGTAAATTCATTGTAAGTGACATTTTTGTACTTTCATAACATTGATTATTAAAATGAATATACTACCTAACTCGATCGAAATGTGAATTCGTCGATTAAAAGTGAAGGGTAAATAAGTACCTAAAGAATTTCTCAAGCATTACGAGTCAATAGGTAAAAATTAACAGAGTTATGTTGAGCCCGAGCTGTGTATAGGTACTCAACTGCGTATTTTAAATAAATAAAATGTTTTAAATTCAAAGAGGATTATCATAATTAAAAAATAAATAATTACAGCGCACGTAGGTAATCAAAAAAATAGATACTGCTACTATTTATTAGTCAATAAATTACGTGTTTTGTACTCGTAAACACTAACATATTGTTTACCCTATCTAACTGTGTCCGGGATTTACCCTATACCATGTTTTAATATGAAGTGTTATAAAAAAACCCGTTGAATTATAATAATTTTTCATCAGTGTTCATGATTAAATGGGCGTGAAAAACATGTATATGTTGACTAGGTGTACTAAAAATTCGAGATAAAATGTATTTAACAACACCCCTTAAGGCAAAGTTAAACTATTATTTTTTACAAAATAATCTTATTGCCTTTTATTTTAACTTACAAATGTTTTGACTTCATATTTACCCTAGATTTCAGTACTGATCTCGTTATCTGGTAAAAATACATTAAAAAAAAGTTTTACTTAAGAATCTCATTGAACTCTTACTTTCGTCTTTAGCCATACATATTTATAATATGACGTAGGTACTAGACTACTAGGTAGTGTTGAAGTGTTGTAGACTTGTACCACATATTCCGTATGAATTATTTAAAATCGAATCAAAGATTTTTAAAAATATTCTATGCTTTTTCTTAACCTAATATTCTAATCTCGGTAATTCTATGCTTATTTGTATTTCTATTTATTTAAATTGAAAAAAAAAAATAACATACGTACTTTTTTGAGTTTTATGTGATTATAGTACCTGCTGGTCACACTTATTTATTTTTTTATATTGAAATAATAGTTAGCTGAAATTTAAACAAATTTCTCTTTTAAATTGTAAATAAGTTATATTTATTAAATCATCTGTTAGGTTTATTAATTGTAAATAATACCTAGATACCAATATTATAATAAATCTGTATTATTTATAGCAGTCATTTTGGTGAAACTATACTCTATTTTTATATCTAAGTAATTATACTATTATTTTCATTATTATATAGTGGTATTTATACATTTTGGTAGGTACGGCTTAAGTACAATTTAACTACCTATATAAAAACAAATTATTTTATTTTTCTAAATTTAGAAATTGTGTATTTGTTTGGATAATATGATGATATGACTATTTTTGAAAAGTTTTGTAAATACCAGTCTTGTTACCACCCCACTTATCCACTCTAGAATATTGCATGTAGGTGTTTTTCCTCTTTTGTATTCATATATCCTAGAGTTTATGCTGTACAAGGTGGTCACATACATTACAATATTACACTATTGTAGAGTTCCACTAGATATATGAACATAGATATAGTATATATACCTCTTATTTCATTCACCTATTTTATCGGTATAATAAAAACTGTAATAGTATCAAAAGCTGATTTGTTATATTTAGTAGCTGTTACGGTTAATTATAAAACTCTGATTGGAATGTCAGAACTATTGAAGCTTTTTTATTGTAAAGTTCAGTGATCATTCGTTTGGAAAATTGTTCAGCCACTAACAATGTTTTCCCGAATAATCGATCACTGTATAATATAGACAAGTGGCCATTTATTAACTTCGTTTTTTTTGTCAGCGTTAAAAACTAAGGGGAGCAAAAAATCATATAAAAAAATAATGGTAGGTTGCAGAAACAATGGTCATTATTGTCCTAATTCAAGTGAAAACAGTTAGGTTTATCCGCAAGGAGACTGAAAGGAAATTGGCTGAACCGGAGATTTGTCAGCGTCAACTGAAATGATAGAAGCCTTCAAGCTATTGCTTTGTTATTATTGTCTTACGTTTCAGAAAATGGAATTTTCTGTCTGAGCTTAAATAAAAGTTTCTTTTTCTGCTTTTCGTCAAAAATTTGAGACACCCTCGTGTCGTTTTACTCCAAACATTCATGCTACTTTCGTACGATTAAATTGAATGTTTTTTTTTCAAAATTGTCCTTTAAAACTAAATTGACTAAGCATAAGTTGTTCTGTTGTATAGTAGGTTTCGAGTGCACTACGGTCACTGTATTCTATATGTTAAATTTATCACCATAGAAAACGAAATACGATTCTGACGGAAAAGGTGTCAACCTTTATATTTCTATTTTCTAAGGATGTTGTTCTAACTCTTATTAATATGGTACCTACTTTTTTTTCAAAAACACTTCGCAAATAATATATTATATGATAGGTAAGTTTATTATTGTTATTAAGACATATCTTATGTGAATATGTGTGAATAAATGATATACCTACAATCTATATAGCTTAAAATGAATCCAAACATTAAAAAAAATCTTCTCTAGTGTACTTTAAGTGTAATAATAATACACGTATCCGTGAAAAGTATAAGATAACTGAAATCGTTATTTTTTGTTCAAACTTTAAATAGTAAATACCCAATTTCGTCAAAAATGAACATTGAAGAAGTCATGTTATGTATTTCTGATATTTTTTTAAATTGATGAAAGAACAACTTACGGGGATTTTGGCATTTATTTTTATAGTTTTTTACTAAAAAATATATGTTATCCACATCAAAATAAAAATTTTATCAAAAACTGATGTTGCGCAAATGTTCCTGCAGTTTATCTTAAAACATCTTTTAGTTTTGTTCTTAAACATCCAACATTGCATATAGTAAATATGGTTATAAATAAAATAATTAGTGACTATTGCACCTATATAAATAATGTCTTCTGAATTATTACAACCAAATTATTTATTTAAATAACGAAAATAAATCTTATACCAATATATGCCTATTTCGATTAGGTATTATAATTTTTTACTTTACGAGTCCGAACTTATATATTGGGAGCATAATATATCGGGTACATGCAATAAAGTCAGTGCTTGATCTGGAAAATAAATAGTAGAGACTATAGTAGATATTTTTATATCACAAAATATATTGTGTCCTTAGCTAATATACCTTATATAATCGAAGAGGGTTACTTCCTCACACCCTCTTTATTATAGGTACCCAAACAACATATTATTACCAAAAAACAACAAGCCGTTCATAACTTATTAAGCTTCCATAAAAATGTTCATCCATATAGGCATGCGTAGGCGGTGCATTTTGTGGACAATTGAGGTAATAGCGATAGGTGCTGATATTTTTTGAAAATGAATTAATAACAAAGCATGGTTTTAAATAGTTTAAATAAGTTACTTGTTTATAGTTATGATACAATGTATATGTCTATAGGTATTTATAAATTATGTATATTTTTATTTTAAATATTGTCTAAAATCGGTCCCAAATTATAATTATAACAAGAAAAATGTATAAGGGACTAAGGCAAGACTAAGCTGAGAATATTCCCAACCTTTCAACGGAATTAACAAAGTAGGTACACTACTTAACGATTTTTATTAATCTTCATTTGATAAACTCCATAAATGATAGGTAATACTTTTCATTTATAAAATTATCTTCTTGTCTTTTATGATAAATAGGCTTCTATTTTTTTTTTTATCGCTCGTGATTGCTTATGCAGGGTCGTAGATCTATCTAGTATCTACAACCGTGGTTACCTATTTATTACCTTGTACCCAAATATGAAACTTAATTATTACACTATTATTATTATATCGTAAATATCAATAGCTAAGTACACTTATTTTGTAAAAAAAAAACCCTAAATAAAGTGTGCCCATGCGCCCTAGTTACAAAAATAGGTATAATCTGAAAATTTAGCTGAAGGGCCAATGAAGCACTGAATAAATGTGTACCTAAAATAAACTTAAAGTTAAATATTTCTAAAATAATGCAATTGATTTAAACAATGCATACTAAAAGCATGGAGCAGGGATCAGTAATATTAATGGCGAGATCGTACACCTATGTACTTCAATACTTCATTAATGAGATGACATTGACCGTGATTGAAACGAAGGTTGGTGTGGGGTGTTGTTTATTACTGAATGGTTTTCATGGTCTTTTTCTGACACGGTATATATTTTATTACTATTACTATTGTCAGCATGCCAAACACGAACATTTTTCTTCATATGGATTATATGACGTGACATAAATGATAAATCCTCGTTCTTACTTGTTGTTTTGACTAGGAAAACAAATAATAAAACACTTATTATGCTTTGTAAAAATTAAATAATGTTCAACTTCAGATATTATGGTATGTTGATAAATTTCCTAGATTATTAATTTATTCACACCGTGCAATAGGTCATAGGGCTGTTTTTGATTTTTTTTCTATAATTTATTTCAATAAATTGACACATTAAGCTTTTATAACTACCTATGTCTTTTAACAATGTATTTAATTAATTTGAATAAGTTTATTACACTGATATAAGTGATGTAACGAATGGTACGCCAGTTTGATATTATGAGCCTTAAACGAGATGGAAGTAATGGTCTGATACTCTGTTCATGTATAAAAGTAAAAGGTTATACGATAGGTATAATATAAAATGTCTAAACAGTCTTAGTGGATAAGTTAGAAAATCGAACCAATTCGATATAAAGAAAAGATGAGGAGGATTTAGTTTCTTGGCTAACTTTCAAAAACAGTGGAATTGGACTCATTATTTATATCCCCGTTTTACTTTTACCAGATAAATGGTATATTATATTAAACTACTGCAGTAAATCAACGTTTTATTTCTAAACCGCTTTTTTTTTGTTTTAAACTGAATTAGTAAATGCTAATCGATAACGATAAAATATTTAAAACGATTGATTTTCTTTTTTGACATTTTTGAATATGTAATACTCGAGGTACCTCATATCTAACTATTTAACTTGAAACTCCAAAGAAAGAAATTAAAAAAGTTATATTGTGACATGTAAGACTTAGGTTTCTATATAATATTGATTTGTGTATTTTAAAATACGATAATAAACACACGCTGTATCTGGTCTTTAGTCTGAATGATTACTTGATAATAAATTGTTAATTTACATTGTATAGAATTATCGTTTAATACATTAAATACGAAATATTACGATATGCGTATTAGCTTATAAGATATTTCCTTGTAATATATTATCCATTATTAAAATTATACGAATAGCAGAGTTATAAGAAAAGGAATACAGCCATACAGGTGCCAAACCAAGTTATTTTTATCCTTCTGGTTTGTTTGAAAAAAGTAATTTGATTGTATTACCTTATAGTTGCACTGTAGAAGCATCGCATATTCGCATGCCACTGAGATTATTTCGATAAATTTATAATACAACTGTGAAACTTTTTTGTTTCTTATTTAAATTATGTATTGTAATTATTAGCAACTATACATATAATAGATATAGGATATAGCCCGACGTACGTAAAATAATTAATATATAAATAATAAAACATAATTTGTCATTCAAATATCTGAGTCATCATCTTTATGCATTAAACATTTTGAACATATAAAGTATGTACTATTTGAAAGTCTCGTTTCTATATTTGGCTTTCTGTAATATTATTAAATATAATAAAGCATAATATTATGCTTGTAATAACTAATAAATAATAATACATACTATTGACTGATTCCTTGGGTTTAATAATAATGAGTTAATAATTCGAGTAATAAACACACTGTACTTCTTTGTTATTGAATATTGATCGCATTTCTCAGAAAAGGTGTAAGGATATAATATTTTGGGCGAAAGACTGAAAGAGGATAAAATGTTCCCATTGTAATCGACAATCGTGTATACAGTTGTCGATGATAAAATAACACATGAAAAAGTATCATGACGAATAGTTTTATTTAAAAAGTTTCCTATTTTAAAAAATTGAAAGCCTTACTTCTGAAAGTAAAAGGAGAAAGAATATTCTGTGCCACACGAATTGTATTTCATGTGTAGACGCTGTTTTTATTTTTCCCTAGAGTATTTTGCTCGACCACTTTTTGAATATACTCTAGAAACATGCGCTATTGTGTTTTTTTATCCTTATATTATTATATATAATATATTGAGTCGTTATCATCTCTCATGAAATTGAGAAAGAAAAATATAACAATTGGATGATTTGAATGGAAATGAATGAACATCTTATTTATGTGCTCTCAAATAGTATTTTGTTGTTGACGTATGACACCCTTTGTATTTTTAGTTTGGTGACCATAAGTGAGCTGAAAATACCAAGGTCAAAAACTCGTCTTAACAATTATTTTATTGTTTTTGCCGATATTCCCGACGGTGAAATACGTATTAAAACTTAGGTATACTATAAACTTAAACATTTAATACGGTTAAAACAGTATAATGACGAGGTGAGATTTTATTTTGTTATGAATCCGTTGGTTGTTCCCGAGGTTGTTCCTTATAGTCGTGCACTGTAGGTGTCCAATAACATATTATAATACTTTTTATACGATCAGACTTACTGAAGCTGCAGGTGGTTTGGTACATACTAACATATAATATACACCAATTATATCAGAGTATTATATTGGTTGAAGATGGTATTGTATTGTCATCGTAGAAGATTATATATTATATCGTGAACTATGATTTAAATAGGGAAGAGTAGTAAGATTCACGATCATGATTTTTTCAGATTCTTTAATTTGTAATTAATATCTATGTGTTATGTTTATTCCTCTGTGCTCATGCATAGTGCATAAAGCATAGTCCCATAAAGGGCCCATTTAACTCAATTATTAGTTATAAATTTTACAAAAATTATGTAACAATAAAAATGAAAAAATGATTGGCTTTAGCCGTAACTTGTAATATCAATATTTCATATAACTATGCATATTTTATACACCTATTATGTTTTTAATTTATTTAATAAATGGTTTTTAAATTTTCCAACAAAAAAATATTAAGGATTTCATAGTTATGATGTATTTTATTATTTTTATACTTGTTAGTTGTAGATGTACTCATTTACTCATTTTGTCATTTGGGTAGTTTAATATCGTACTTAAATATTTTATAATATTCCAAATATACAATTTTTAAAATAACAAATTTTAATTTTTATGATTTTATTCTTTAAGTTAGAACCCGTTAGGTTAATAGCTTAAAATTTTAAAAGGTCGATAACCATAACAAGCATATAAAAATTAGCAGTGTATCTATATATATATTTAAATAAATTACCTCATAAATTACTTTTATGAATCCATAAATTCAAGTCAGACAGCAACGTTTTTAATTCGTTAGCATTTTGAAAGATAATAAATATTTAGGTATCAATACCTCTACTTCCTTATCACAATGATATGTAGATTAGAGATTTGGAAATGTATTAAATTTTCAATTCTAAAATTAACAACATATTAGTATTCGTATGGGTATATAATATATTAGAATAGTTACGTATACGGTACGAGGTGCCTACGTAGTACGTAAAATAACTATTCAAATAAATAATTTAAAACAATTACCCATTCTATTATCAGTCTCTTAATATTTTTACACTAAAATATTAATGTATTTTATATAAATTGTATTGCTTCTATACGTACTTAAACGGCTATACTTCAAAATGTATTCACAATATCTTGTCAGTAGTTTTTTGTATATGATGACCATAATTTATTGTAAATAGAAAGTTATACCTACCTATATTTATTTCGAATTTGTTACAATTAAGATTCATTCTATACATATTATCATTACAATCCCTACAATATATTACAAACTATATTAATATATTATGTTAATAACTATAAACTTCCTTTTAACCATATTAGTATTGTAAGATTATAACTATATTGTTATAACATTTATAACTATATGTTTATACGGCAATTTATCAAATTTTTTTAAGTAACGTAAAATTGTTTTTTTTTTATTTTAAACGAAACAAATTATTTTTTTAGGATTAAGTGTATTTAATTTACTATTGGTCATTTGAAATTTCTTGACACTTTCGTATTGTACCTGAAGTCAGTACATTAGAACAATGGGGCAGACAAGATACTTAAAAATTAGTGCTTATCATGTTAGTAGATACTATAATTATTAATCTTTGATGTATCACGATACGCTAAACAATGATTAAAAAATTCAATAATTCTTATTATGACTATTTTTAAAATGTATATTTTTTAGTGTAGGCACAGTTTGCTAATGGGCGGCGTTCTATAAAATATAAATCAGCTTACTATCTGAATTTAATCATTCTCTAATTATTACAATCAAACCTATAATAGTTCAGTGTGCATATTATTGATTTACAGCAAAGGCGGGCAACTAAGAAGTATAGGTGGTTATTAGTTTTAAAGTAAAATGGTTTTTTAAACCATTTTGTAGTTTTTGTAGTTTTACTACATAGTTTAAACATTAGTTTTTTAGGCTCATATTGTTAATTTATGTATAATAAATAATATTAATAATAATAAAAAATCAATTAAATGATAAATAATCTTAATATCTAAAATATTGAATAATACTATAAAAAAGTGAGTTCCATCTCGTTAAGAGAGAGCCACAGCTACATAGTACATGAACATGATACAGCTCATTTAATATGGAAAGTTGTTAAAATCTAAAAATTAAAGTTAAGTCCAAATAATCTTTTTATTACCTATAATATCGATTGTTAAAATTATTTTTGTAAATACTCGATGCAAAGATTAAAGAAGTATTGCAATACAAAATACTTGATACTTTTCAGAAGAGTATCGCGTGATTAAAATAGATGTATATTCGAATATAGTATCAATTAAGTATCGATCGATACTGGCCATCTCTATAGAATACAAATTGTACTTATCCATCTAAAGGCTCTTTAAAACTGAACTTTATTTTTATTCGACGAACTGATGAAGATTGTCAATTAATTTAATTTGAGAATTACGTAGGTATTCGTTCAATAAAGTCAGAATCAGCTTTTAGGAAATTCTGTGTCACTTCTTCTGATCACCATCATCTCTAATGGAAAGCAAATAATCGATACAACTTACAACACCGTTATAATAATCCAGCTTTATTTACTCAGAATGGGATGCTCGAGTTATCTGTATACATAACATGTACGCTTATAATGAACTATGGTATTTATCTAAGTAATTTGCTCAAAAGAAGAAAACTCGAATAAATATAACTGAGAATAATTTTTCAGGTCGTGTTATGTTCTGGAGTGTTTTTTGTTGTTGTTGCTAATACACGCTTATTAAATTATGTTCATCTAATTCAAGTAAACTATAAATATTGACATTTTGAAGCTACATTTCCGTATATTGCGCTATGATATACACCCTAAATATTTTCTTATCAATAATTTTCTTATTTTCCTCAGTTGTAGTTAGTGACTGGCCGTCACCCAAGTAGTTGTATCTGCCTTGCTGCTGACTATAGATATAATATTAAAATTATTTAAAGTGCATTCTAAATTTTTGTATTACCTATACGTTTTATTTTTCAACGATTTTACAAATTTCAATTAAGTATTTCATATTTTAATATTATTTAAATGGTACTAAATTATTATGTTCACAAAGAATTTATCTCGTTTAATTCATTTTGATTTAATTTACGTATTTAATGAATCCCTAATTTAGTAATCGTTGAAATATTTTAACTAAAAAATATCTAACTAAAAGTATAAATTCAAATTAGAAATTTACCGAAAGTGTGTATTAATCTCATCGCTGTGATTTAAAAATATATATTTAAATTTATTGAAGTAATCTATTTAATAGGTACAATATTGACAATAATATAAATAATATAAATAATATATCAAAATACTCTTCTTAATAATCTTACCGTCGAAAATTTATTTATTTATTTTGATGTTCAGAACGATTAAATTATAAAGCCTCTTCAAACAGTTGACGCTATTCAAAATTACTAAAGGTAAACAAATTTAATTTGTAAATAAACAATACTAATAATGACTATTTAATCATGAATTCAAGTATTCAATAATAATAATTTGTTGTTTTAAAATATTTGTTATGTCTCTTTACTAAAATATATGAATTGAGAACAAAATGCTTGATTACATAACAGTGTACTTAAATATGACATTTTGAGTAAGTGTTTCTCAAATCATATTTAATGGAGATTTTTTGTACTATGTAGATATGTAATTAACTTAATGATTATAATAATTAGTCTTTTGACTTAAGCGTCAAACTATTTATAATATGTGTATTACCTATATGTGTAATATGTTAAATATAAAATATAACATAATTTTATATTTATGTGATAGTTAAGAATTTAGATAAATTAAAAAAAAATACATAAATATTTTAATAGGAATAGTCTTATATTACCCGTCGTTGTCCAGGGGGTAAATAAAATAAAATCTTAGCTGACCACCTGCGGCGAATTATAATAGTAATAAGTAATTTTTTGTCTTGCATGTAACTAATTTAACTCAGAAATAAACCATTATGCGGTTATGATTTTAATGTAATTAATAGGTAGCGGATAAGCTACCCTAAATTTACTGTTTCAATTTATTATATTTTCGTTTTCCTTGAATTGTCAAAATAGGTTGAGTATTTTTTAGTATATAAACTTCAACCATACACATTGTCTCTTATATGCAATAGCTGTTTCTTAGTTCTTAGTATATTTTATTATATTATCTCTAGGATCTCTAGGTTTCTGTATGAACAACTTATGTGTAATCTTGTATTATATTTTCAAGTCAATATTTGTAACTTTCTTAATTGAAAATGTTATATTTTTAACCACAAAATAACCGCTTATAAAAACCCTGTGTTTCGCATATACCTTATACCTTATTCTATAAGTAAAAAGTCTATGGTGTTTCCAATATTTTTTTGTATTGGTATATAAATAACTTATGTGCGATTTTGTATTAATATTTCAATCATTTTTAAAAATTGTTATCAAAACTTAAAAAGTTTAAAATTAAAATTATTCAAAAATTTGAAATGCTTATAAATAACTTTAATAAAGTTAAATATTTTATCGTTTACATTTTATATTACATTTCAGTAATGATAGAATATTTCAAAATTCTACCCAGTTAATATTTTTTTAAGCAACAACACTAATGGGTTTGAGCAAAAATTGTTATTTTAAGTGTGATATACAATATCGTTAAAATTTGAGCTTAATCCACTCTTAAAAAATGTATATGTGACTTTACGCTAAACTTAACATTCAAGTTAAAAGACTATTGAAAAGCCTTTAAAAAGACTCTTGAATAATCTTGTATTAAATTTTCAAGTCTTGGGTAAATTAAGTAAATCTCTTGGATATTATAAATAATAGACATATATTAGTGATTTTCGATGCATTTCGTAATAAATTGAGCTTGAAACGCTTGTAAAAAGTATTTTGAATATGTTTTGAAAACGACAAGAAAAACTTATGAGAAACCTTTTATTATTTTTACTTGCTTTTTTTCATAATCAAAAACTGTATCATACACAATTTAAAAAAAAAAACTAAAGTAAGTAAAACATTTCTAAAGCACAAAAACAGGCAAAATATTTTAAAAATTGTATTATATTTTAACGACTTATAATATTTCTAGGAAATACCTGTAATCAATACTTGGTGAAAATGACAAGCTTTAACAATACAATAATTTGTCAAAAACTGGTTTTGCATAAACACACCTGATTTTTATTTTTCTCAATTAATTAGAAATTAACTGCCAATTTTTTTCTTTGGACTTTCCTAATTCCCAATTAAATCCAGTGTGTTACTAGAAACCACCTTCCAAATATTCGATTGAAGCATTTTATTTTTACTGCCCAAAAAAGGTGATCATATTTTTTGAGCAGTATAGATAAAATCACAAACACACTAAAAAAAATCACATCATTTTAAAACAATAAATTCATTGCTCTGTTCAGAATCTAAAATACATTTTTAGTTTTATTAATATTATTGTTGTGAAGTGAAAATGAAACTAGTCTTATAATAGCGCTATTCCGTATGATATTAGTACAATTTGTCGTCTCTAAATTATTATTTATTTTATAGGGGCATATGGATTAGATTTATCCTAATCTTATAAGTTATAAACTAGATTTTGTAGATTTTATATACGCGTTTACTTTAATCTTTCTTGGACTTTCACGAATCAAGATTATTTTTTACCACTATTAGCTAGGGTGACAACTCTGGCTATAACCTTCTACCAATGACAATCGTATGTGTATTCGTATTGTTTATTATTACTTACCTATTACTATTTAATAATTTTTTTTTTAAATTTTTTTTTTTAATACATACAATCTGTAAATACAATTTTACAATAAGCATGTTTGAGGATTTACATTTAATGGCATGATTGACATAATGAAGTAATCACCCAGCGGCAACACTTACTGGCAAGAGACTATTTAATAATAAGTTATTATTTGGGTATTAGTATTATTTACACTAGTATTATAATAATAGTATTATGTGTATTTGTTTAAGAACATAAGCTGTGTTCTCTCGTTGATTGTTAATGATATTTAAATTTTTAAGCGATTTATGACCTATGAATATGTGAAACATTAAGATTTAAAAATTCTCATGACTTGGTTAAAAATAAAAACTAACTAGAGGACACAGATTTAATGTCCTCATATTTAAGTTTAGTAATGGGTAAATCCACTTATTAAAGGTTACAAGTTACTACACACGATTGGAATTGATTAACTCAAATTGTCCATGTTGAACGCTTGTGAGGCGGAGACAACTGCACATGCTAAAATCTTTCTAAAGTCCTATATAGTGTATACTAATACCACTGAGTATAGTACAGAGCGATACTGTCAAGCGTAATGGATCATCAGCCGACGTGTGTACCTATTATAAGAGGATTCGAAGGCGGACGGCGTCCATCCGCCGGATTATCTTTAGTACCTTTATACTGTATACACTGCAGCAATACACAGCTAATGAAATGCACATAATATAAATATATTATTACTATACTGGCAATGATAATAGATAACAATAATAATAATAATAATAATAATAATAATAATAACAACAACGAACCCTCGTCCGTCGCTCGAGGACATAATATAACCACCATGCCCCCACCCCCCGCGCTCATATTCAATCGAACCAGCACGACGCAGAGGTGGAGAAGCGGCGCCACTGTTGTGACGGTCGGTCGGTGGCGATTTTCGAACGACGCGGCGGCGAGGCGAAGCTATATAGTCTTCGGCGACGGCTGCGATATGTGACGCGTATAATAGAAGCATTTAATGCGGGGGCAGTGGCGACGGCGGAAAGGAAAATATTATATACAGAGGAAAGAAAGAATAAAAAAACGATATTTCGAACGACGGAGAAGAGGACGGTCTTTGGATTTATTGCACACATTTAAACGTCGGCGGTCGTCCCGTCGTCGCTGTCGGTCTATTGGAGACGACGCGCGACTACACGACGGTCGGTCGGCAGGCAGTGGCGGCAGTGGCTTCAGGTCGCGCGCGTGCGCGTGTGTGTCTGTGTGTGCATTATAAACGTCGGGCGCCGCTGTTGTGTGTGCCGCCGACGTAGCGTGTTTATACGGCGTGCGGCGCCTGTCCGCTGTCTCTCTGTTCCCCGGTCGTAACGTCGTCGTCGTCGTCGTCGTCGTCTCGGTTAGGTTTGTGTATGTACATAAGCGTCTATCCTTCCTCTCGTCTCACCCCGCACCGTCTACCACTGCCGCCACCGTCGTGATCGTTTACTCTCTATCGTCGTCATCGTCCTCGTCAACCCTCGCCACGGCTCACCCCCGTCACGTTCAGTCCCGGCGCTACCTTATAATATTTTAACCTTCGAGATCCCGTTTACGCGATACGGCGAGACAACACCCACCGAACGTGCGAGTAATAATAATACATTATAATATTATTATTATTATTGTTGTTGGACATATTGTTATTATTGTACTTATTAGGGTTTGACACCGTATATACGTCTTGTCCATCAGTTTCGCAGTATTTTCGCGGAAGTAGTATAGGTACGCGTGATGTGCACTTAAGTGGCTGCGGCGGTGTCCTCACTCGTCGTGCATGCCTTTTTCAGACGATCCCGGTGCACGATCAGCTCGAAGCACAGTTTTTTTTTTAATCGTTTCCGCATGTTTCACCCAGCGCGTTTTCTTAGTGTTCTACGGCGTGTTACGCCAAAAATCTTGACGCGCGGTAATAATGCTTATAAGTAATAGGGTAAGAAGAGTTACAAATTCACCGCGACACTGAACAGAAAAATCTATACATTCTCATACACACTGGTATAATGATCATTAAAAAACCAGTATAGGTACAGTTGGTAACGAATCTTAGTTAGGTTACGCAGGTAGATGTGGAATACCTATTATTATTGTATTTTGGATCTTTTAATATTTAAAAAATTAAATATATCTACTTACGCATTGCTGACGAATAAGCAGAGTATTTAATAAGTGTAAACATTCGTACATCGGCAATAAATTTAATTTAATGAAACTGTCAATTAACGTTTTATTTAATTCAGTGAGTGTTGATTTAAAATAATTTGATTATTCAATTAAAAGAATACATTTTAGTATGGTTTTTGATTTCTATTCACATAATATTATTTGTGTTGTGTGTTTTTAAAATCGACAATAATTGCTTGTACTTCATAATATTGAATTATGTTATTGATGTATTTTAATATGATTTTTAATATGATTAAGTAATGAAATGTATCTAACCAAGGGTATTTACTCAATAAAACAAAAATAATGTTGGTATATTTAAAAAAATTTTAATTTATTACAGTATTTCTACTCTGGTGGTAAAAATTTAATTTCATATTGAATAAATGCAATGGATGGTATATATATAAATAAATATATTCAAATATATTTGAATCAATAAAATTTTTTATAAGTCCTTTAAAATATTTAGTACTTAACTTAAAGCCGGGTGTAAAATGAGGTTTCAAATAAAATATATGTAAGAGTCAATTTCTTTTAAAACTTTCAAACAAGTCACAGTATTATAAGTTAAGTTATAATTATAAATTATTTCAACAATTGTGTGTATAAAACTAAAACTTTTGTTTGTAAAATGTTTATACTTTTGAAATTGTAAAAAGTTATTTGAACTCTGAAGACTAACAAAAAAAGTTTCCAAATTTGTAAATTATCTCCAATACAGTTAAAGGTACTATTGCACTAAAACGAATCAATGTTGATTATATATTTATAGTTAGTACTTAATACTTAATTATGGCATACATATTTTAAATTTAAAATTGTTTTAAGTAAATATGCAGAGGAAATAATTGTTAACACTTAAATACAAATAAATAATAGTTAGTATTGCTTAAATAATGTACAAATCACAAAGGAAAATATAATATTTTATTTTCGACCCAGTATCTGTCAAAACCTTTATCATCGTGTTACGAAAATTATGTTAATATAATATAACGTAAACAAATATCGATCTTATGAAGTTTAACCACTTTAACCTAGCCAATGTTATTAGTTTCTTAAGAATATATTGATAGAGTGATGTATTAAATAACATATTTTAATTTGTAAAAACTACATAATTAAAAATGCAGTTATGAATAAAACTTTAAAATGTTTACTGTTAGGAATTGATATTTTTAAATACATTATAAAAAATAAAAATACAATAATTATTTGGAAATGTTTGTATTTTATTGGGTAACATATTACATTATATTATAAAAGCAAGAGTTTTTACTGTTTCGAGCATGATAAATCGTGAGATAGATTAATCAAAATGTGCATCTACCTAATATTAATAAATTATAACATAAATTAAACATTTTGATATTTATATTACAGTTATGTTAACATTCAAAAACTTTAGAATGATGTAATTTTCATTGAGTGTCTTTTAAGATTTATAATGAAACATTAACAATGCCTAGAGTGTGGATTTATATGTTAATTAAATGTTTTTTATGAGTACAATTAATCAACCTTGATAAGTGTAAAATCTGCTTCAAAAGATTTTTAACAATTAACTTACATACATTTAAATATTTTGTTACATTTGTCACATTTGTACACACTTTTACATATTTATCATCCATATTATATGGACCATATAATTTTACATTTTTTTATAAGTACATAATTTGGTATTTTCCGCGAAAATTTCAAATTAAACTAAAACATTTTCATGTGTGGTTCATCTTAAAATCTTAAATACGATCTTAAATCTTGTAGTATGTGTTAAAATCTGTAGTGGCCATTAATTAATTTTACATGAAACTTCATATGTTTTGTACATAGCATTTCATCGTATAGATAAATTTAAACTATAACAGAACACATTTTCTTAAGCAAACAAATAAGCTAAGTAAAAAACATATTTTTGAAAACAAGTTGAAGTAAATGCAGTAACATATACAAGGTATTAGGTACGAACACTTTCAAAAATAAAAAAGGTCATGTCAACGCAGTGGTAGATCTTACTTCATCAGTTTCTAATCAAAAATCAAAAAAACCATTAAACAAAGATAATTTAAAAAAATGATTTAATGTATACACGTCTGTAAACTTTCGATTTTTTAAGTATGAATACACAACTAAAGAACTCGAGAAATTACCTTTTATCAACATTAAGTTAGTTTTTTATTGACATCTAAAGCACTTTGTATTACATATATATTTACATATTTTAGTTTTTTAAATAAAAACATATAAATCCTAGCCATACTAATGAATAATAGGGTGTTTTAAAAATTATACATATAATATCCTTTTTTTTATAAAATGATACCTCAACCTTCATGTATTTAGTAAAAATAATTTATTTTATTACGTTTTTTAATCCTGAATATCCTAATATGCTTGAGTACCTACACGCTTTTCAGTATTTTTATTCAATATCCAAATAATCAGAAACATGTAAAAAAAATATTATATATGTGATAATGCATAGAGAGATAGACATAGAGAGAGAGAGAGAGAGAGAGAGAGAGAGAGAATAAAAAATACTGTCTGCGTCAGTTTGTCGTCTGACTATGTGTGTGATGAACGTGATGCGCGTTCCAATACATTACAATGTGTATACCTACAACAATTATAAGGTCTTCGTCATATATAATATATTAATATACTTGTATACTTTATTCTTCTGGAGGAGGTTCGACACGTTTTTATCAGTGACACCGAGATTTCTCGACGTAATAGGTCGATACAGAAAAAAAATGTGTTCAAAAACCCCATGGGAAAAATCGAACATTAATTATTCCACATTTATGATATCGTGTATGCCAGCTGCCAGTTCCAGAGTCTTAACCTGTCATCCTTTTTGTTTGTACCACATAAATATTATATACGTATTGTTGCTGCGTTCCTTCGCCATCGCCGCTCTCATATACGTTTCCCGCCGCGCCGTGTGCACAGCAGTGTTAGGTACGTCTGTAATATTATTTGTATATAAATTAAAAGCCATGAGGTGTATACTATATATATATTATTATCTACACTCGCGTAATATGGCAAGTCTATTGCACAAGCATTCGATGACCTTGCTAATAAACTCCTGGTAACCTACGGATAAGGTTAATTATGTATTCCTCTCAAAGATTTCAGTTTTCATATTGATTTTTCGGGACGCCAGAATATTTTTTGAAATAACTCTTCTACATTATTTTTATCTCACTCATATTAAGAATTGAAAAACGAAATACTTACCTTAGAATGGAATTTTCTGTTTTTGTCTCTTTATGCAATCTATCTCCCTCTCTTCCTCGCACTGTATTATATACATTGTCACTCATCGTAGTCAAGTTAAGTTCTGAATTTTCAATTCATCGTATATCGTACATATATATATTTTGAAACGAAATCGGTTGACAATAGCCTATTGTTACACATTTGCATACATCGAACATTCAACATCGGGTCATTAAAACTGAAACAACTATTTTTCGAAAGCATTCGAACATTAAAAGCCAATATCTCGTTAATCCTTCATGTGATGGTGAAGCGTGTGATGTATAATTTATAACCACTACAGGTGTACAATGTACATACGATATTGGCTGAGTAATATATTTATAAGTTGTATCACAAAAGTATCGGGTCACCCTTAGTATCTCCTTGGAAAATCAATATATTTAAGTACCATATTTTTACATCAATAAGTATGGAAATTCTAATGTAATGGTGTAAGATTGAATTTTTTTTCCGTTGAGTTTCTTAAATTTTCAAGATAGTCAATAGATCATATTAAAATAAACCAATTTGAACCAAATTAAGTTGTTGACTTCGTTCAAATAATACTTAATTATGTTAGATCGGGATGTGGATTTTTTTTTAAGAATCTGTAAGATTTAATTATTAGTGGAGCTTCGTAAAAATATGTATTTTTTTAAACTTTTTTGAAAAATATGAAATATAGTTTAGATTTTTTAAATGATCTATTATGCTGTCACTGGAATAATATACGTACAATTATTGAATATAAATATTTATAGCTAATGATGCAAAAAAATTAAAAATGCATACATAAAATGCACAAATAAACAAATATGTAACAATAGTTAGTGTGTCCGAGGAACACATTGATAAGCAAATAATAGATTTACTTCAGCTGAAAATTGATTTAACTTCACTTTGGTCCTCGACGAGATCAGGACAATTTCCAGGGGCAAAACCTGGCAGGAACTGACGGAATTATCGAAGAATTCTATAGAATTAATTAGTATTTATTAATCGTTATCCTTATTAATATTATATTTCAATAAGATAATTAAGCGTTTTATCTAATTTAATTCATAGTTATAAATTACAAAATGATAAATAAATCAAATTATAATTTTCTTTTAATCGTTTAAAAATGAATAACAATAATAAACAACCATTTACAAATTTATATATATGCATTGTGCTGTCTCTGCACAGAGAATTTTCATTGAAATGTTACAATGTACAATTATTTATGATAAAAGAACTTCAAAATTGAATAATATTAAATAAACTATGACATGTTGGATGTGAAAATAATATATACCCTGCACTTCCAATGCTCACGTATATTGACGTTTAACTAGGTATTTAAATATTTTAAATATCCTCTTAAATGTATTAAGTCCGTGAAATATTAATGGCTTTTGGCCATTCAAATAGTACTTTTAAAATCAAAATCCTTGTTGATGGTGGTATTTTACAACATCTTTCATTTGTGTTTTGTTTGATAGTTCTAGTAGATAGTATTTTTGTGGGCTCCTATCTATATAAAATTGTCTAGAGCATTTAAAATAAATTATACTGAACTTTATTAGAGCTCTTCTTACATCGAAATATGCAGTGATGCTATTAATAGCTATTATAATGACAGTAAGATGTATAGTTTATATGACTTGGATGTGAATAAAAAATATTAAGGTGACAAAAGTTTGAAGTGGCATAACTGAAAAATGGTATCATTTATAAGTGGCTATACCTCAGTTAGGCACAGAATAATGGTTTTTCAATGGTTATACGCAGTGGTAATGTTGAAGCTACGAGTAGTAATACGTTTTTAAGTATATAATATAATATACTTATACACTATAAGTACATTATAAAGTGAGCCAACATTTTGTGGGGTTCTCATGTTCCTGTGTAACTATTTTTTCCACACTTATTAACTTAAATTTTAAATATTCATTTAAAAATTGATTTTTGCGTATTCCGAAAAATATTCTCATTCTAAATATTAAATTAAAATTGTATGTTGTCATTCAGAAAAGTAAAAACTTAAAAATGTTAACGATAAAAATTGTAGTTATATAATTTTTATTATAATAATACAATTTTGTTTTACAATGAACAAAATTACATCCAATTACATATAATAACATTTCCAAAATAATATGTGTTGATATTAAGATGGATTATCCTTACCCCCTAGTATATTAAGATAAACTAAGTACATTTGTCTGTAGTATAATTAAATTACTTAAACTTTTTTCTAAAATTGTCAACCGTAACCAAGTTTTCAATCTTTTTTTACGGAAATTAGGGAATTATCTATGTTATTATGAATGAAAGTTATAATTATTTTCAAGTATTTAAACCAAGGAATGAAATGTAATTAGTTGTATACTAAGCCAATACAGGTTTTAAATAAAATATAATTCTTTCAAATACATTACCTATTGCATATTTTATGTATACGCATGAAAACTGATTAATAAATCCTTCAATATTATATACACTAACATTTTATGAACAAACAAAAAAATGTTTTTATCTAAATTGTTTTATTTAAATATGCACAACTGAATTAAAATTAAGTTCAATCACAAAAATGTTATGTAAGTACCCATTTTTATTTTATAAAAAGAATAATATGAACGATTGATAAAAAATATGTTAATTCCTTGATCAGTTAATGGCAAGGAGGGATTACCAATCCTTCCTGAAACCTGGGCCCGCCTATTGATTTTATTATCCCCTTGGATTTTGAGTTCTAATAGTTGCATTTTATGTTTTATAAACTATAATATTATTCTATATATGTATAAATAATTTTTTTTTTTTAGTTTCGGCAAATCTATATCTAATTATAATTATGTATTGATGATTAATTTATTGTTGATGTACCTATATATTTAATTATTTAGTTTTTTATCATTAATATATAATATAACTAGGTAGTCTTACTTTAATTTGGGATGTAAATTATTATTAAATTAATGATACACTGAAACTCATTTTGTATGTTATCCTTTTTTTAAGTAATAATTAATAGGACTAAACTTTTGTCGCCATTTTTATGTATTTTACCTTTTGTGCTCATATCGTAGTTTCAATGCCTTGTTAACAAAGTTCAATGTGTATTATCGTGTTTAAAATTTCATGTTAGGTACTTAAACTGTTTACATGTTCGAGAAATTATAGTATGCTCAATGCTGTATTACAAAAATACAATGTACATATACTTGCAATTTAGACACTATATTAATTATCATTTAGTGGTCTGATGAAAGTTAAGGTTTAAAAAAGCTGGATATAGAGACTTAATTTTTAGCGCTGTATATAAAATATGCGAAGGCTTAAGTAATGCTCAAAACTGAAAATTCCATCAAAATAAATTCTAAAAAGATGTAGTTGTACCGTACAGAATAAAAATACAAAGATCAAGTGTTAAGAACTCATTTCTATATTCACCCTGAGCAATAATAGAAAACACCCAGTTATACTATTACCGGTTTGTATACATTTTCAAGCTTGAACATTAGTTTTTGAAAAATCATCCTAATTTTTATTGAACCGATAACAAACCAATTTCACCAAAATTAATTTCGGGCGTCGTTATTTAGTTCGTACTGCGGCCTATAGCTATTTTTGATATTGTACTTGACATAATGTTCGATCTTCAAACATTTACATATTATACTAGTGTCTAGTACTACACATAATAATAAGATTCTGTTATTTGGTCATATTCTACATATTAATAATTATATTCTTGTATCTTGTAATATAAAATCTGAAAATATAATAAACGTAGTTCTTTACTAAACAAGTTATTACTACTTAGCAGCGTACTTATGCATTTGGCATGTACAATTTAAATATTATACTTAGGTACTAAATATAAAGTCATAGTAAGAATAATTAAAAAATATATATTATATATATTATATATACACATATTTAACCCGATTACTGGTTTCTAATTTTTATTAAACTATAATTAAATTACATTAAATGAAAGGTAAATCTTTAATTTACTAAACTCGTATTGTATTGAAATGGTAGTTAATTTAAAATACTACTTCATTCAAAAATAGCTTTATCTAATTAGTTAAATTTAATAGGATTGGTAAATAAAGATAATTTTTAATACTTATTTTTACAGCTATATTATATTTACAGTAGTATTATTATATTTCATGATGAAGTAGACAATTTATATACAAACTAACTTAGTTAGTTGTAATATTTTTTGCCGTTTATACATTTTATTGTACGATGGTCGTGCCTATTGTTGGGGCTAGTCGAGGGAAAAAAATGCAATTAACTATATCACAGTCATTATATAAAGTGCGTTTGATCAAATATAATTTAATTACATTATTATCCGTCTCGGTAGAGTTGGTTTTCGAGTGCATCAATGTATATTATGCGCTTCTTGATTTTAATTTCGAAAGGGTATCATTACAGCTGTTGGAATTGATTATACTATATATAGGTACTACACCTATATAAAAAAATATATAATTAACTATTGTACTTAACAGAAAAAAATTATAAATGTTTAATATTAAGCTATATCAAGTACCACAATTAAAATATTAATCCCATGTAATTTAATGTTATTCAATATCAGTATACCTACTTCGTATATTATAGTATAACATCATTGAAATTGAATAAATTAGCTTGTACAACATAAGTAACATTTTATTGAATAACTCAATTATTGAAAAATATGTAAATTCATATATTTTACCTAAAGTTTATAAATTTGTTGTATTGATTTTTTTTAGCATTGGCTCATATTTTATCTTACGATATTTTATACTGTTTCTGAATAGTTTATTGTGACCTGTGAACCGTGAAGAAATATAATTCTTCATTTTATTAATATCAATTTCTTTATTTTGTTTTGAATTTTTCAAAGAATTGTGTACTATACATCATTTTGTGTGCGGGTTATTTTAAAATTACTATAGGGATCATAAACAATAGTTTCCTGGTTGAAGTTGCTTCGAGTCCTTGAGGATTTAAAAGTAATAAGTTGAATATATTATTGTGTAAAACTTAATATGTATGATTATTAAATAATTGTCGTAATATATTATGCACACGGAAATAGCTGGTTCGTATGTGGTATTGTTGGTAATCCGTAATAAGTTATAAGATAATAACATTATTTGACTGTACGAGCATACAAAGAACATATTTTTCAAGACATCAATCCGAAGCGCTTTATTACAAGATACCGTCTACTAAATGGCTTTTGAGTAATATTCGTGTGCGTATTATATTATGGCAGTTATGCATACAAGTTCAGACTTCAGTTCGTTCGAATTTTGGTCGGTCGTGCATTATATTTACAAACGCATTGTATAAAAATATATGTGTGTGGGTGTGTATCTTTAGAGAGACGGCGATTTCTCGCGGCTTATCTAATTATGTAAATTCGATTCATTTCGAGTATACAATAACTCTCGACGGGGTGTAATCGTTTGCGTCTCCGATATGAAGTGTATAACACTTGTGTGTGGTGTTTATATATATATACACACACGCTCAGGCACATAATATTATACAGGATCGTGCAGGAGACGAGTATACGTATATATATATATAATATATATTATATACATAGGTATTTCGGGCTATATTGACGTTAGCGAACAAAACTCCCCCCCCCCCGGACCACCGATACCGCACGCACAGTTGCGTCGGTATACATTATAATTTATAATAACATTGTGTTGTGAGGGTGGAAAAAAATCATATTTTTCTCGCGTGGCCGTCGTGCATCGATCCCTAACTATATACGTGAACGATGGTTCATCAATAATGGATGTCGACCGATAATGGTAAATGGGGTAATCGCCAGGTGTGGGTGCGTAAAATCCGTTCGGGTGCAGCGTGGGGTCGTCGGGGTTGAGGGTTGAAACGCTGTTTTTAGAGGCCAATATTGGACGGACACGTAAGCGAAGTGGCGTTGGCGCAATATGAAACAGCGGCGGCCGACGAGCAACGCGCGGAAGAGCAGCCGGCGGCGGCGGCAGCGACGTCGTCGTCGTAGTCGTCGTCGTCGTAGCCGTAGTGGTGGTGGGAATGGTGGTGGTGGCGGCGGTGGTGGTGGTGGTGGTGGTGGTGGTAGTAGTATAGTGGTAGGTAGTAGTAGTAGTGGTAGTATAAAAATCAATACACCGCTGACATGGATTGCCTCCTACTCGTCCCTGGGCATGGGGGAGGCGCGGGACACCGCCACCAGCCCCTCCACCCCTTCAGCCATCCAACCCCACCACATCTTCCTCAACCCCATCGTCCTCTCGGCAGCTTGTACTCTTTATATGCGGCTTTACCCATTTACGCGCTCTCAGCACACACGCACACGCGTATACACACACACTGTCCACAGTATTTTCATCATCAACATCCTTAGCTTTTACTTTTGCACGATTTACCCCCTCGGTCAGTATAACAAGATATGCTCTTTCTGCCAGTATATAATATAATTATAATTCCAGTAATTTTTATCTCGTGTGCGTGTGTGTGTGATATTTTACACATAGGTATACACTGTCGTACTTAAAAATATAAATGTACCATATATTATAATAGGTAACCGCCGCCGTCGAGTGTAGCGTTATTATTATAATGTGGCACGCGAAAAAAAAATTCTCTCGACTACGCGATGACGGTGGGTGGTGGTTTAATCATTTATGAAATATTATTATTATTATTATTACTGCACGCTGCGACAAAATAAAATGCGTTAAATGCGTGAAAAATAATATATTAAAAACTATCGTTTGGCTTCCCACGGGCCACTGCAGTGGCGGCAGTGTGTGTACGTTATTATAATGTATGCGCAAAATTAAACGTCACATATTTTGATGCGCGTTTTCCTCGATTTGTTTGTATATATATATATGTATAATATGGGTGTGGGTGTGTGTGTGCGCGTATTATAAATGCGTGTAAATACTGTGAATGCAGTCTTTCCTGTTTCACCCTCAAACGAGCACTCGTGATCGACGCTGTTTGCGACTATATACAATATTATAATATATACTACAAATCACAGTGATATTGAAAATAGGATTTTGTGATTTAGAATTTATGGCGTCAGTTACTCAGTTATTCGACTGCGATAGAATGCTCGCGCTCTGCGTACCGCACAGTCTTAGAGTATGTATATGTATGAGAGGTACCTATGCCTATGGTCGGGCTTTATACATTTATTTTAAAATCGTCGGCCGTATTGTAACGTTATTATGAACGTTAACCGCGCTCGTTGTACATGATATAGGTATATATAGGTACGTTTGCGCAATGTGTAATACGTGTGGATAAGCGACATTCAAATTAAATTATATTCGTGTAATCGTGTGCACACACGAGTGGGTAGGTTTAGTAGCAGTAAGTAGTAACTATAATAGGTATACTATATAGCATTATAGCATTATTATGTATAGGTACGTCATATAGTTTTGGATTACTCATACATATACTATTATACTCTTAGGTTTAAACCTTAAGCTATACAGCAATGCGTGTCTTCTCCTCGAAACGTTGGTGGATGTTTATCCTTGATGAGGTTTTGTACGAGCTTTCATTTGCATTTTTAATCTTCACATATAATCGATTTATACATTTATAATTTAGTGAAGATAGGTGTATAAAATAGTTTCGTTTGAACATTATGATATTAAAGCACAATTAATATAGACTAGGCGATTATATATAAAATGTAAAAGGGTCGTTAATCCGTATCATCCGTGTAAATTGCATTAGAATTGTAAACGAAGTTTGAATATTGCTGTTGCTGTGTGAGATATAATATAGTGTATAATATAATATATTGTTATTGTCAATACGTTTTCAAATTTTATTGCTGACAAACTGACGTTTAAAAGTTTACTTAAAATATTCATATGATGATAGAGTGAAAAATTATAAAAAAAATAAAAATGCCATTTGTAAATAATAAATAGTATTGTGTATAACACACGCTTTATAAGAGTATACACATTTACAGGGTAAAATAATTATTGCTTAAAACACGATTGTATTGATAGATTCTTTTAATTGAACTTATATTTTATTAACTAACCAGTAGCTTGAATTAACTAGTAAAATAAATATTGTTGTGTTTACTTATAAGTTATAAGAAAACTAAGCTGACTTACATACCGAAAATTATAATTTCTAAGGAATGATCGGCAAATAATATAGATATACAATTCAAAAATTAAATCTTAATAAAATGTTATAAAAAAAATAATTCATACATCTACAGCCTACCCATTTAAGTTTTTAGATTATTAATAATTAGCAATAATTACTTGCATATATATAACCTTATCAGACTGAAATATTGAAATACCAGAAAACTAATTACATGGACAACATTTTAGGAAGAAATGGCATGCTTATTTTATTCGAAATACCAATAAATATTCGTTCATTACTCCAGTGTTATTTAAAAATCAAATAATTTGTCTATACTTCTACTATAAAGTGTACACACAGTTTTAAAAATTTACTTATTTCAAATTTTATAAAATTTTGTTGTTGCATTACATCTTTATTGTTTTTAGTTACTTAATTATATTATTATATTTCTATGTATCATCACTAATCGTTCAAAGTTTTATGATTATTTTAAAATCGCTATTAAGTTATATGTTTAAAGTAAAATTTGATGGAATAAACATTTTAATCCATTTAAAAGTTAAATATCAAAGTTAAATCTGACGTTAATTATGATACTTGATAATTAATCATATTCATTTTTTCTATAATTTTTAGTTTTTATAATTAACAATTATAGTTTTGAATATTTTAAAATAATGAAAGGCTGTGAATTTATAAAATACAAGGATTACCTAAGTATTAACAAGCATTATCCATATACTTCACATCGACTGATATACTCATATTCAGTCATATTTTTTAGAAACACATTGCTTATTTCACGATCATCTAAATAAAAAATGAGCGATGATGAAAATGAAAAATGTTTATTTTAACCGATATAGAAAACTAGTTTAATACAAAAGTGGACGGGTTAAACATTTAATTAAATGTGAAGACCTTTGTTATGATACTTACCGCAACTATTATTAAAAATAGTTTCTTTTACAAATATTCTAAAAATAGGATTAGCAAATAATGAATTATAATTAATTGTTTACAGGAAAATCCAAAACCTGCAAATGATATCGGCAAGTTTGGAGAAAAAAAGAGATGGATTCATGATCCAAATAGTAAGTGTCAATCTCAATAATTAGTTTATTAGTGTCTTTTCTTAGAAGTTGGATGTTTCATTTACTTTGTGTTCTTAAAAGATTTAGTCTTGCATATAACGTTATATGTATATACAATATGCGTTATTCAAGCGTTTTCTAATTTGCATTTTAATAGTATTGTGACAGAAGAAGTATTACATTTGTTCCAAAAATATAATCCCCAGAGTATAATAAAAGATCTTTACGACTGTAAACGAAATGGGGTATGTATGCCTTCTCTACGATGGAATTAAAACTGGTAGACCATTTCATAAGATTGAAATCGTTATAGCCTTGTAGTTCTTCATAACTTAAAAGTCTTCTCAGGTGTCGAATTTGTGTGTGTATGTCTTATAGGGTGTGGCGCATTATCGGTACTCAGTACCTATAGATACTTCATACTTTTTTTGAAACATTATTATTTATATAAAAATGGGTGCGGTTCTAATATGTCTTCCATATTTGACAGGTTAAGAAGCTAAGCGTAGGTAGGTACTGAAAATGCTTATACTTCAGTTATGGGGTATCGACCAAGTTCGTGTTATAGTATTATAAGAAAACACGGGCCTACACAAGTGTTTCAGACCACGGAAGTATTAAAATATACATTGGTTCCTTTAATTTAATTTTGAAATGTAAATTCCCTTGTTATTTTATAAAGTTAATGATTTCCTCAGAAATGTATACAAGTTCGTTTACTTTCGAATATTGCTTTTACTTTTGTTGTTGAATATAGGTTTAAAGAAGATTGCAATTTCAAAAACCGACGTTATTGTCTTCTTTATTTTTAAATTGATGGCATTTTTCCCTTAAGTATTATATAACAATAATACCTAAACTAGTTACTATTCTAAACAATTGTATTATTATTATTATTATTACGTATACAACTTATAGGTATGATGTAGCATTTAATAACAATTGTTATAGTGGATTACTATTACCCAAGTATCAACTTTTTAGGGTTGACTCATACTTGTATGATAGAGCTGGTATCGTATTTTAGATTTGTAATACTGATCTCGGCTATATATAACAATTGGTGTTATTTGCATTTATTGATATGCCTTAATTTGATACATATGTAATTTACTTATTACTAAATTACTTTTTAAAAATGTTTGTAATTTGTTATTTCTTATCTTATTGTATTATCTACTCATTTAATCAGTGGCGAAATGATTCATCACTGTATTTCTTAACATTATAATATATATTTATTCTATTGACATTCTACTCTATTTTATGGTTCTTATTGAATTTATTTACTTCCATATACTGCTATGGGATTATATTAGATTGGCTCGAATCCAGAAAAATTTCAATTTAGAAACTGTCGTTGAGATCAAGTAATATAATGTTATGGTCTTAAGGAAAGTGCTTTTTAATATGTACAAGATGCATAAAAATTCACGATTTTTTTATTTTCTCTGATAACAATGGTAGAAAATTGCCAATAATCTGATTTCGCAAGTATAGATTCACAAAATAATTTATGCAGCTTTTGTTTCACGGACCTGTAAAAACTTTTATTATTAAGTTTGTATAAGAAGTATATTAAATCGTTTTTTTTTCAGACCGTTTATACATTTTACTAATCAAACTCAAATTTTTAATTTAGGTGACCTTTGCACACCTCTGCGTTGCAAAAAAAAAGAACTCTGTCTACTTGAAGATGCATATACAGCAGTTTGTGTCAGCAAAAAAGAGATTCACAAGAATGGCGATGTGATCATAAGCCGAGAGAAATTTATGGCTGAAGAAGCAGCCCGAAAGAAAGCTCTTGAAGAGGCTTTAGCTGAAGACGAGGATGATGAAGACGATGGCGATGATATAGAAGAAGACGAGGAAGATGATGATGATATATTTTATGATAGTGGCATTAGCAGTTCATTATCAACAAACAAGTAAATTAGTTTTTTTTTGTACCGAATTCATTAATTATATGGATACTAAGTACTCAGAAATACGTTATTCTTATTTTCATACAACTAAATTATAATAATATTCCTCTTTCGTATGAACATTTTTTGGCCATATATAAACAGTCCAAATTGTTTTCTGTAAAATGCGCCCGAATCACTAGCTGGGCCAAACAGGTATTACAAAACTAAACTACGTCCCGTTAATTATCATTAGTAAAAAATGTAATGTAATAGTTATTAACTGTACCCCAAACAAGAACTTGAAATTACAGAAAAATAGAAAAATTTTAATTTTAATCAAAACCGTGGATTTTGTAAAAATATCTATAATGTACGTTATCTAATAGAAAGTTAAGATAATCTAATCTTATCGTATATTATACAGCACTGCGTTGATCTGTTAGAATTTATTGTGATTCAATTGATTTACCGTTTCAATGTTAGTTTATTCAAGTCATTCGACCCATCTAAATATTCTTATGTTCAAAGAAAAATTAAATAAATTCAAATAGACTTCGTTTAAATTTAATCATACATGGTGACAATAATCGGAGCACAATTTACCTTAGATAAAAAGCAAATGTAGTTTATATAATATGTAATTTCTTTTTACCTATACTTCGGCGCAATTTGTAACTACCGCATTTTTTACCTTAACTTATATTAAAATATATCGCCAAAACGATATAAATATTAAAGTAAGATACCTAAACCATATTATGTTAATACTGAAAAACAGTTTAAATAATGTATAAACAATAATTTTTAATCACATTAATACTAAATGTAACATAATGTAAACAACATGTACCTATTATAATATGGTAAATATAAATAATTATATTACCATTATAATGGTTTAATAATAATAAAATATTTAGGTTAGATTTGGTACTTATGTATAGTTATGTTTAAAATTGATTAATGATATTATTTTTGGATTCCAAAAATAAATACTAATGAAATTAGAATATCAAGCCGTAGCTCAAAATGTGGATCAAATGGTCCAGGGACGTATTTACCATGGGAGAGCCATATATCGTCCCCCGGAGCATTTTTTTATTTATTTTAAATGTCTGTATGTTTTCATTGTTTAGTGTTCACTTTATTATTCTTATACGACATGTATATTCTACTTATTAAGAAGCTCGTCCAACTATAATTTATATTGTTATCACTAAGTTAGTTTAGTTTTATTTTTTTTCAACTCTGAATAGACTAAATGGTTTGGCAATACTAAGCATCCATCGCAATATCCATGTGGATATAAAAAAAAACTGTTGGATCAAATGGCCCGGAAACTCTAAAGATATTATTTGGATATTATTTTGTAATATAAAAAAAATTAAATAAAGAATTAAAAAATATAATCTATATAAGTTCACTTTACATAAATGTAGAATAACGAATAAAAGAACCCGGGGGAGACTGCAACTGTACATCACAGACTGTTCATCTGATGTGCTGACTTTTTTTCTGCAACACCCTTTTTAAGAAAATGGCTAATACGCCACTGAAATGATCAACTGTAATAAAAAAAAGTTGTCTTCTGTTATTAGAAAAAAAAATGCAACATGTAAATGTGTTTAATAGTGTCTCTTTTAAATATAGTTATCCAAAATATTTCTTCAGTTGATTATTTTTTTATTAATTATTCAGTCAAAATCGCTGTATCTCTATGACTTATAGGTACCTAAGTTATAACGAACTTCAACCTTATGATTTAGTTGGTTATAACTTAGAAGTTATACATTTTATTGTTGACTTTGTTATAGTATTTGAAAGTAATTTTAGTGTAAAAAATATACAAAAATAAAAATAATATTGATCAACATGTTTGATATACTTAACCTATTGCCAATGTAATATAAAATTATTGGCATAATCTTCTAAGTTCTGATGATTTTATGTAATTCCAACTTTGTTAATATGACAATAGATACAATTTAAAAACATTTTTTGTGTCCAGGTGGTTTTATAATAATATGTGAGTAGTATAAGACATTAAGACTAACCGAAAAATAAGTTTAATTCAAATTTCTTTAGAGGTTCAAGCAAAGTATTTCTTAATTTAATCGTCACTGTACTCTATACTACGCATATTTGTATGCATGCAAAAATAGTCAAATTTATTACGCATAGTTTAACGAATAACCATATATAGTAACTTGTATATACCTACTAAACTACTATACCTACTGCATCTACATTACAAAATACATTGTAATTATCTCTAGTGGGCTGATCATTTTACATTGGACACATCCCACATTGAATAATTTCACAGCTTTCTCATATAAAAGTTATGATGACAGAAATTGGGAGTTTCTATCATAATAAAATATTTGATTTACAAAATGATTATTTAAATTCGACATAAGTATAAGGTTATATGTCCATTAAAAAAAAAAATACATTTTTTCTGACATTTTGTTATTATATTAGCCAGTATAGGTATACCTAAAAAATGCCGTTATTAATTGAATCTATTATTAATACCTAACTTAACCTATTAATATATTTTGTATCTAATTGTAGGCGATTAATAATTATCATTGGTGATATTTTACAAGTAAATCTAAAAGTATTAACATCGAGTGATATTCTCTCTAATTCTCTACTCTTTAAATTGATTTGATTATTCGATTCACATTATTGTTATCTATTTTAGTATTTTCATAATATGTATATAAGCCAATATTGATGTGTAACAATAATCAGTATACCTATGTTGATGTTCAAAAGGTTATTAATAAACTACATTCACAATGGGTATAGACGTATAGTTTATTCAGTTTTTGATGATTTTAACCTTGATTCTTTATGGTTACTCTGTATATTGGGAGTGAATTGAAAATTATTACTAGGTACCAAGGTGTAGACGTATATTTTATTATGGACCGAGAAATTCATTTATAACTTAATCGTGTTGGAATTATAAGTAAAATATAGATGTATTATATTGTTGAGTTTGAGTACTTTTGGAAAATATAATGTTCTTATTCCTGGAAAGAAAGTTTTATCCCCGCCTTATACACGTCGTTTTAAAGGCCTTTGTTGGTTGTTTCACTAAAAATGTTGAATAGAGACCCAGTTGTTAGGAAAAAAAAACATGTTCTGAATATTCTTTCAGTAAAATAAATGCTAGGTAAAAATTGTTATCGTTTTAACAAAGGATCATAATAGTGAAAAGCTCAAAAATGCAGTATTGGATTTTTTTCTGACAAAAGAAAAATGCACATAGGTATACCTAATATAGTAATATTAGTGCAAAACAATTAGATACTTATTTTACTTATTATTACTTGATAGTTGACAATATTGGAGTTATGTTTTAATAACATGCTGCAGCGAATAATGAAAATATAGTGAAAAAATAAGGGTTCATATTATGAGGGTAAAAATATTATTTATTTCCGAATTACGGATGACTAAAATGTATGCACGTAGATATAGAGGAGATATTTTTGTAATATTATACAGAATTACTTCTGTGGGTATCAGACTAGTTTCGTTAGATTTAAAAATTTGGGACCCCGCTTAACCACCCAACATAAACCCATTCAAAGATTTCCAAAAAATAAATCGATTGGTGTTATTACTGGTGATCTTTAACTAACATAAATACAAAGTTCTATAAATTACGACGGTCATAATAAAGACTTTGCCAAACTTCGTTACATGCGTTTTAATTCCAAATTAATCTCCAAAACCAACCCTTCAATAAAAATAATATGGCCTCCACTTAATTTTATATTCCTGACAATCCTCCTCGCCAGCCTTAACGTATCTGGAATCGTGATTTATTTAACTATTTACTAAATAGTTAAAATAAGTATTACCAATGGGTAACACTTACACATTACTTACACACATACTTTCTCTTCTTGCCACTCATGATTTTTACAGTCATAATCATCATAATTTCTATTGTACCACGTTATAGAAAGATTGTTATGTCTTAAATTTTTAATAGAAAAAAAATGTATACATTTGAGACATTGAGGGATGATGTCGTCTTCAAATTTTCAGCGATTGAATGCTTAAGAAATGGATGATCTGATTTTTAACATTTTGCATTAATTTCAATATTAAATTTTTTTGTATTTTCAAAATAGAGCAAATTTAGTACAAATACTTAAGATTTTTAAGTATTTGCATAGGCGCAAATAGCGGTGGTTCGTTGTAGGGCTAAGCCACCCTAACCGTTGTATAGACCCTAAAAAACCTGAAGATTTCACACAACATTAGAATATATGAAAAAAAATGTTATATAACGTTAAATATTTAAATATTTACTGGTATAAGTTATTTTATAGTATAGAACGATTATTTAAAGACGTAGAATAATTTTTTTTTTATTTAGAAGAGAAACTTATGTAAATATTTCTGAAACATGCACCAACATAATTGACTCAATTAGTTAATGTTTTAATTTTTATGTTAGTTAAGACTATAATAATAATACCTATTTACTACCCATCTAGTAATACATCAATATATTTTTATCAATTGCTATTTTAGAGTTCTTATTCTATCCAACTGGGTTTTTCAAAAAATCATAAATTTTAATAAGCATTATTATTTTTTGATCATTATTAATTAAATTTAAACTTCTAGTAGATGTAACCCGTGTCCTGTAATGAAGCCTACATTCCTATGCGGTTCTGATAATCGTACATATAGTTCATTGTGTCGTCTAGATTATCATAACTGTCTTCATACCACAAACATAAAAGTAAACTGTAAAGGATTTTGTCCTTGCAAAGGTATGCATTTAACAATATAAATTTATAAATTCATTATACTTTTATTATTATTATTATTATTTGAAATTTTATCTTAATAGAACAAGAAGATGTTGAACGTAAAAAACAAAAACAAGCCGAACGCATGACAAACTTTATGAACAAGTATAAAGCTACTCTAGAAAGTGAGAAATTGAAACAGAGTACTGTTGCTCCGGTATCCAAATATGAAGAAAAGTACATTTTTGCACCAGAAGATTTCAAGTATGAAAATAAACATTATAAATACATCAAATATATAAAAAACAACAATCAAATAACCAAGGTTTGTAAATCAATAATTTTTGTCCAAAAATGTTTGTTAATATTATATTTTTTGATTTTACTTGTAGAACTCTGTTTTCGAATCAGTCAAAGATAAACGCCATGAAAAAATGGATAATGAAGTTATTGCAACCAACCAAGTATCTCATCCTTCTTGGAACAAAGACTGCCCTCCTTCTGCATTGCAATCTATGGGTGACCGACTATTGGATTGGTTTTCAGTGATCATGGCTGATGCTAAACGCAGACGTACAAAGAATAAGGGAAAAGGTAGTTAAATTTATTTATAAATTTATTAAGTAAGTATTTTATTTTGAAATGTTTTGTAGCTGTAAAATTCATCAATGGATGCAAGTGGGAAGTTCGTTGGATGTACCAACACCTGGATTTGGATTCAGATGGAAAATTGTCATTGCAAGAACTTTATGACTTAGAACATGATAAAAATGAAATGTGCATTAAACCTTTCTTAGATACTTGTGATACTGATGGGTATGAATTTTATATAAAATATATATTCTGAAAAATGAATTTAATTCCATGTATTTTTAACTTTTAGTGATATTTTTGTAAGCCCTTATGAATGGTGTCGATGTTTTGACAAAACCGATCGCCCATGCACAGCTATCAAAAGAAGGATATCACCAAATGCTCTAGGTATTAACAATTTTAAATTTCATTAAGTTTTATACTCAACACTGAATTTTTAGTACTAACACTAATTAATTTAACTGGTTATATTTCTAATTATATAAATATATTATCAATTAATGATATTTTCACTGTACATTTATGTTTGAAAAAACAATTGATTAAAAACCAAACATTTGTTGTATTTATATATATATATTTGTGAATGTATATTTTTAGGTGTTTATGTCCCAGCTTGTGATGCTGAAGGATACTATGAGCACACTCAATGTCATTCTTCAGTAGGTATGTGCTGGTGTGTAGACAAACATGGCGTAGAAGTGCCCAACTCGCGTGTTCGAGGAAAACCAAATTGCTGTAAGTGTACTATTATATCCTATGACCTATCCAAACAATATAACACAGTAAATATTCTGAGCATGAATTAAATTCACCTTACAGCAGCCTTATGGTATGGAAAAGAAGATAATCAAAAAGATAAATCAGTGGACAATGGTATATTAGACAGTGATACGGATATGGATGATGAGGACGGAGATTCAGAAGTAGAAGGCAGTGCAGATCAGTCTTTAGAATTTTAAAAAACAATTCTATCATCAATCACTCTGGTAAATTTAAATCTATAATATTATTTATCTTACATACATTTATTTTCCATGTTCTAACATAATCTAACTTACCCTAAAAATGTAAGCAAAATGGAGACTCTTAACTCTTAAGGAATGAAAAAGTAATATTAGAAATAAAATTATATTGGATTAAAATATATTTTTTTTTTTTATGTGCCAGCATAAAAATCTTTATAAAAATTTGTACCTATATTCTAACCGTGCCTATAAATCATCTATGCTTTAAAAAATATTGATGTTGGTCGAGTACTAGACTTGACTCAACTAACAATTTTCTTGTACTTGAATCGAGTATTCGTTCACTATTTTTAAAATTAAAACAAAATACTATAAATAGTGTTTTATTGAAAAAAAAAAAATGTTAAAACTATAAATAACTGAAATAACCCAAATTCCAGTACAATTTAAAATACTCTTGCAATTCAAAGTACCCAACCCTTGGAATTTGTTAAAGTACTCAAATTTTGAACTCAATTCAACTCAAAATTAAAAAACAATACTTGTCCAACACTAAAAAATATGCACTTATTTTTTTTCACTCACAATTTTCATAATTACAAATACATTACTACTTAATATTTTTATTTTTTATGATTTGTACTACCTAAATATGTATTAATAAAAACAGGAAATTGTGTGTCAAACTGTCAACTAGGAATTTGAAAAACACAATACAATAATACTTAGTGGAAACTCAAAATATATGTACATTTATACATAATAAAGTACTTATGTTTTTATTGTCAAATTTTTTAATTCTATTACAAACATATCTATACCATTGTAAAATTGAAAGATATGCTCTTAAAACTACAGAATCAGTAAATATGCAAAAATATGTATAAACCTAAGAGAAAGCAAAGATGAGAGAGGGTTAGAAAAACTGGCTGAATTTGTCCGTGTAAGGATACACTGGTATTGCTGTATATGATATTATATAATTTATTAGTTAACATTGAAATATTGAAAACTTAAAGAGTTTATGAGGATATAAATATATATTCAGTTGTATAGGATAGTTGTAAAGAAAAAATGTATTTAATAAATATCTCAAATCAACTTAATGTCTAGATTCAAATTTAGAGGATTTTATTGTAATATTTTTGTATGTAACAGACTACCAATAATCTAATAAAACCAAATGATACAAAAATATTTGGAGTTATTGTTCTTTCAGAGCATAACGATACAATTGGGCTTAGAAGATTATTTTCACAACATTGAATTTTTAAAATTCAACTTTTACAAAAAATTAAACAAATAAATTAAGTTACTTGGTTTTTGTCAATAATAAATTTTAATCCCCTGCTAATGATAATAGTATAAACATTACATACCTATTTAGTGTCATAGATGCCTTTTTCGGATGTACTTTTTATTCATAAATGTTATGAGTTTAACATGTAAATGCTTTAAACATAAATTATAAACTAATGTATACTCTTACTAACTTTTTAATGAGAAAGGCCAACAAATCCTTTTATGTATTTTACCCTCAATGTATGTATTCCACCGTGTACATTTTAATTATACATGTACACTTTTAATTAATACATATTCTTATCCATTAAAATATTAAATTACAATATTATCACAGAAATATACCTACTGATAAAATGAAAAAAAAACCTATAATTTATTTGATATAATGTTTTATTTTTCAGAACAACTCCTGAACAGTCATAAAAAAATATTTTCCGACAAGTAAAGAGCGAACAAAATTTGTATAAGTTCACAATTATCATAACCCCAAACTACAATGCAGTTTTTAGATTCAGTGCTTTTTTTTTAAAAACAAAATGTATTAGTATTGTAGATTAGATATTATGCTGTGTATGTGTTCCAAAATTAACAGAAACATTTTTTTCTCAATAGGATTAACAATGTTTATACTCCAAAGTATTTTGCATATTTTATGTATTAATTATTATTATTAACTAACTACTCTAGTAAATGTACGGTTGTGTGTACTCCCATTTTATTTAATTAATGTATTAAAAGTAAAAATAATTAGATAGATAACAGATTATTAAATTGTATTCCTCCTCCCCTTCTATCTTGTGCCATTTGTTTTTCACCAAACCCTATCCTGTAACATGTTATGTACTTACTTTCAGTAGGTCATTGTATTAATTTTATATACGTTTTTTTTATACATTATATTTATGGTTTATGTTTTAATTGTATGATTTATAAATAATATAGTGTATTGCACTTTAATTTTACATTTTTTTCTTAATATGTTTTGTAAACAGCATAATATGAAAATAACTCCTGTAATTAAATATAAGGACATAATTAATTGTATATTAGGAGGGTTTTTTTCATAGACTACCACCACATAATATTATTTAATAGCTATGGACGAGCAATAGATTACATGGATGATAAGATATTCTTCATTGTTTTTCTTGTTGAATGACTTGCTACTATAGTACTAACAATTAGTTTAAATAATCTCAAATTTGTATTCGTCCAATTATACATAATTTACTTACCTATGAAAATAATCAATGTAGTTGTTAACTCTTAATTTTGGTATTATTATTTTTGTCCATTTATAATTAATAAGGTTATCTATTATTAAAAACTACAAATATTGTACGACTATTCACATTCGCAGATTTGCCGTCCATAATTTTTATTTGTGTTTGTATTTTTTTTTTTTTTTTTTTTTACCAATAACGTATAATCCAGATTTTATTATTATGTTCTTAGTAATCTGATTAACACAAAACTTATCAAATAAGATTTTCACAGAAGATTTAAAAATTAATTATTTATACCAAATGTATTAATCATTATAATGTTGAATTTTTTTTGTTTCTCGAAATTATAAGTAGGCCCATTTCTGCCATTATAGATGACTTGTTGTTGTATAGTTGTTTAGAGTTGTGTTTATTATTGACTTTGTCATTTTCTCGCATCAGTGGGTTTTAATTTAATTATTATCATTATGATTATTATATTATTATTATTATAATTATAATTATTATTATGTTTATTAGGTAATATTATTTATTGTAACTTAAAATTATAATATATGAATCGGTATAAGTTGAAATAAGATCATTTTACATTTATTGAGTTCATACCTGATTATTTTTTTTATTTCAAAATTCCTTAGAAACTTGTTCCTATAATAATTTTGGACAAAACACACAGTATAAATATCACAGTATTATTTATGAATATTATTTTGTTTTTCTAATATTGGTGATCGTTTTGTCTAATCATCAATTTAAATTTTTTGAGAAAATAATATGTACTAAAAATAAAATTTTAAAGACATAATATGAAACATTTTTAGTTGAAAAAAGTGTTGTGTGCATATTTCCAGATATTAATTTATTCAACTCATAACATATTGGGATTAATTAACGATAATAAATATTCATTAGTAAAAATAATAAGAACATTCACCATTATACTTTTAGTATATTAGTATTTTTATTTTAAAATTAGCTAACTTAAAATTCTAATTGTGTTACTTTATTATTATGAGATTTCCACACTTGCTTTTTGAAGAGGTTTGTTAATTGTTATAGTCAATTTTAATGAACCTTGAGAAAAATGAAAATAATAAATCATAAATATAATAATATTTAAATACTAATTTAAAGTAACTTACAAGTCCGTGCTTACAAGTGTCAACCGTGGTGGATCTATGGGGGAAACGGAGAGGTTCATATGGTGGTCCTGTAAACCCACTCTTATCATTGGCTAAAAAAAAGAAGGTAAAGAAAATAGATTTGTCATAGAGCCATAGACCATAAAAATAGGTTTTATACAGTTAAATTATATGGCTCGTAATTATTTGTCACCATTGGTAGATCATAATATTAGAGTAGAAAATAAGCAGAAATGAAGTGAAGAGACAACTAAATGGGCTTTCCGTTCACTGGACAACACCTGTACCTACGGCTCTCATATATTATACTATGTGGTCTATCTGAGGCCGGATGGTTTTTATACGGGCTTATGATTAACTTTAATAAATACCATTTAATCACTTTTCTTTATGTCCTTATACTTCATGAAATTCGATAACAATGTTTCAAAATCTCGTAAAAGTTTGGGCTCAGGTCTCAGACTCTCAGTACGCCACTTACTGCTTGACACCACAATTTATTTTACATAATATTATTATTATTTTGGCAGTCACTCACTCAATCTGTCGGCAAAAGATTTTATTTAATCATAAGTAGTGATGAATCAACCTATTCAACCTCCAAATTTTTAATTAACAAAAATGTTCCTGTAATAAGCTTGGAAGTGGGATGCATTTGTGCACACCTATGGAGAGGGGCTAAGAAAGGAGAGTTGTAAGTCCCAAACGAAGGGATGTCAAACAACTTTTTTTTTTTAGTTATTATTTTTTTTGTGGAATGATACTATTAGTTAAAATAATTTTATATTCATTTTATAGTTATTTTTGACCTGTGCCTATATCGCATACTATATTTGTAAATCGCCCATCGACCTCATATTTTAATCATAAATTCACCGGTAGACAGCATGCTTTATGACAGCCTACCTGTACAACGTCACCCGATTATGTAATATTGACATAATGGTACTGTCTTCCGTGAAATTGCATTTTGTTCTATGAATAATTTAATCTATTAATAAAATAAAGTATATTAAAATATTACACATATATACGAGTATTTACATACAAAATCTTAGGTCATCCAATGCATATCAGAACCATTGTTTGTTGCGTATCTAATATCTATAATTTACGTGATTATAATGTTAGAAAAATGGTGTCACGTGAAAACGAACGACAAACATTAATTTGTCATCATATTATAATACTATATTAACCTGAAAGAAGACAATATTTTTGTCGTTTTATTTTATTGATGTAATTAATACAAAACAAATTATAATTGTTTAGAAACAGTCATTTTGAGGTTTTTTTTTAATTTTGATCATTCTACAATCTGAACAGTGAACACTGTTATACGCATAACTGCAAAAGTGATGATATTAATAAATTCAATACATTAAGAATACAAGATTGCTGGGGGGAGCTAAAGAACCCTCCGGTAACGGCACTTGGGCTACCAGCGGTTGGTTTTTCAAATATAAATAACTTTCAGATTCTGAGCGGAGCGTAGAACGTATATTGGTTACTTTTACATCGCAGGGATGTGTTGTTTTTTTTGATGAAGCTCTTTTTTTGTGTGGCTGACGTACATTTAGGAGCAGTAGAAACGTTTCAATCAACTTTTAAGATTGCTTTTTGTCACGAATTGGATCTAGTTGTTAATAAAGTACGTGATAACAGTATTTTTTTTTTCTAAAAATTAATTAATTTAATGAAAATGTACAATCTATATTTGAAGTGTGTAGAATATTATTGGAATAAAATATGAGGAGGTGAACAAAGAACAATGAGTAGGCTTTTCATATCAGAAATGTCTGAACATGAGTGGTAATCTTAGGGAGAAATAATATAATATATGGGTACCTGTTATACATTGAAAAGATCTCTGAGCCATTCGCGTTTCAGGCGTTTGGCTGGATTGCCCACTGAAATGAAAATGAGTGACGAGGCCGATGGAAGTGGCTGGAATGTCGGTCCATTTTTAAGTGTATAGAAGTAAGTTGTAACTTGTAAGTATAATATATGGTAACTGTTTGTATATTATATATTTATATTCAATACTTTTGGAAAAAAGTAGATCAACATAGGAACGCTGCTAAAATAAAAATAAATAACTAATGGCAATCAAAATAATTTATAAAATATCTTTAGAAATCAAGGCTGGCTGCGCTCTGTTTCCGCTCAGAATAGTTTTTTGTATGTAATTATTCATCATATTGAATTCAAATTTAACACATCCAACACAATTTATACAGTACCTTCCTACTCAGTACTCAGAGATGCACTCAAAATCTATGCCATACCTCAGACTACAGAGAGACTTTCCCAGTTTTTTTCCATATTAATGACACACAAATAAAAAAAACAAAATTAGACAAAGTACCTATGCTGAAAAAGAGAATTTTATAAATTACAATATTTTAGATTGGGTATACACTATATACACGAAACGAAATTAATCAATTTGATTATGTTAAATATTTAGGTTTCTGAAATACAACATAAAGTATGTAATATAAATACATATTTAAAACCGTAGAAAATATAATATTATGTTGACAATGATTATTATTGTGTGATAGAAATGCCTTAGTAGTATAAATAAAACTAAAAAAAACTTTTTTCGTCCCTTGTGAACTTTGAAGATAAGTACACAAGCATATTAAATACCTACGAGAAAAAATCGAAATGACACTATACGGATCTAAATAAAATTGTATAATATATTAATATACAATGGTATAATATAGGGTGTCCCGTGAGGATTTACTCATCGCGATATCTCCTGAAATAATGTAGATATCATAAGTCTGGTTTTATAAGGCTCACAGAGATAAACACTACAAATAATTTGTTTTAATTTTTTTTTATGTATTGGTAAACAAGTTAAAAAATATGTTTTTTTATTAATTATTTAAAAAAATTGAAGATAGCCATTTTGTAGAGTTCATTTTTCTGAAAATATTGAAAATAATCTCCTGATTTTTAATCAATTTTTTAGTTAATAGGTAAAACAGCAAAAAACCGGATATAGTACAGGCAGCGAGACCCCATATACGGCTAATGGGTATATCCTCAGGGGACATCCTGCAGTATTGTGCTTAAAACGTGGTAACGTAATTAACAAGCTTACGGTCAAATTATTACGTATAAGAGACATTTCTTTCGTCAGTTTATCTGTTCATTCAGTGTTCACCTTTCAACTAAGGTGTACAACAATAATTCACGAAAATGACAAGACTGATGAAATAGGTACGAAGGTATATAAATCAAAACGAGATCGAAATATATTGTGTTCAGCGTAAAGATGGGTACTTGAATACCTAGCTATACATACAACCAGGGATGGCTGCAAGATACTCAAAAATCAGTATCGCGATACTAGATACTACTATACTAGAAACTTGGATTTGGAGATATTAGATACTCGATACTTACATTTTAAGTATTTCGATACTCGATGCATTTGAAAAAATTAGTCATAGCCTACGAAGCATACGATTTTTTTAAATTTTATTTATACACAATTAGGTAGGTTGTGAATCTATACAAATGCATTTAACTTTAAATTTCTAAATATTATAGTTAAGTATAAATATATTATAATAAGTCGATTCCTAAATTACATGAATAAATAATAATAAAAATAAAATATAAATATCAATATATCATATAGAATAGTATATCGTAAATGACGCGACAATAAACGTTAAATGAATTTAACTTTAAAATTTCAAATATAAATTAAGTATAATAATTTAAACATATTATGATAAGTCAATTACTGTTAAATTACACGAATAAATAAAAATAAAATATAGATAGGTATCATATCATATTCTTATTTCATTTTAAAAATACTAATTTTTCAAAAGTATTGTCGGATAATTTATTTTATTGATTCCTGGTAGGATTATGATAAAATTAATTTTTAAAGTATCGAGTATTTTTTGACAACATTTTATTTTGTGAAATATTCGATACATTGTCTAAAAATGTATCGCGACCTAACCTACTTCATATAATTGTATCGAGATACAAGATACAAGATGCAATTGTATCTACTTAACCTAATGTATCTCAAGATACTGCCCAACCCTGCATACAACATACAATATAATGACCTAAGGGTTTGAATGCGATCAATAAAGTAAGACTGTTATTGCGTAAGAAGGTACCCAATGGCCAATATTAATAATAATAATAACAATAATAATTAAATATTAATACTAATCTTGCCGCAGTTTCTATATATATATATACATATGTAGAATGGAGAGCGTGCTGAGCATGGTATATCAATAAGTCCGCAAACGATAATAATCGGTGTTTAAAGCGTGCAGACGATACTTGATCGCCGTTTGAATGGCTTTTGTGTATACTTTATTTGTACTATAACAATTTGAAGTGATATTAAAAAACACGTATCTATACGAAACAGTCAACAGCTATTAAAAATACTATTTATTTGTGTCGAATTGACGTCACCCAACCCATTAGGTGAAATGGACAATGGTTTAGGTATAGCGGATATTGTGTTCGTATACATTGGTACGTTAAGTGGTTTCCGAAAAATTCACGTTGCGTCGAATATTGGTATTATTGCAATTTAAAAAAAAAAGATGAAACGAAACACAAAATGTTAAAACATAATTTTAAAATCGATCGATAAACGAAAACACACATGTTGTCTTGAACAGTTGAACCTAACAATTATATTGTATAATATATATGTATATAACGCTAGCAGCAATTACTACGCTTGGACAATTTTTCTACCTGTCAAAGAAACTCAACATCGTATGTGTTAGTGTTACATAATATGATTTTAATTTTGTTTTTATTTTTAATACTATTTCCTCAGTTAAACGGTTGAGCCGTGAGCAATGTATAATAATCATTATTACTAATACGAGTATATTATGTGTACCTATCTCAATCTCTCCTACACAGTCTTATTTTAATTTTTATGTTTTTATTTTTCGTAGTATACCTTGTAACTATATCTGGTTTTCTAAAATAATTTTAAAATACATAAGTACCTACTCATTTTTCAAATATCAATCACCATTATTGCGCCACCTTGTAATACCCACAATCTAGTTAAAATATATTTTGTAAGCATTAACAATAGGATTATTAATTAACATTATATTATATGTGTTTCAATTTTAGATTCTGAGCAGAGCGTTGAATGTATTGATTTTATACAATGTGAAATTTGTGTGTTTTCGTATTATTATTTTTATTTTTGTATGTGAACAGTCTTTTCTACTATAAAAATGCTTCAATCACCAATTTCGGTGGAGGTTTCTGATACCAAATGGCAAATCGAATCTAGTTGGTTCTTTCAAGGGGGAGGTCAAAATTGAAAATGTTCTGTACTTACTTTTAAAAATAATTATGAAAATAATTCGAATATTTATTAAAATTGTAATAATGTTATTAAAATATAAATTGTTCGAACATCTTCGTTCAGAATTGTTTTTCATTGTGCAGGTATGATGATTGATCATTGAATTCAAATTTAACACACCCGTTACGCAGTGCCTATACACTGAATTACGAGGTAGTGAGGTACACTCGACTTCTACTGTACAGCAGAGCGGTTACCCACTTTCCCCATTTTTTTTACCCAATTAATTACATATGAAAAAGATGTTTTAATTTTGTTGGTTTCTTTATTTTGTTGAGGATATTATTATTTATTTCAATATTTTTTAGTGTTGAACTTAGTTTAAAGATTCGAGTTTTGAATCTTGACTATTTTAATTAGATTTCCATTTCTGTATACATCGGAGATTAAAACACCTATGAATTTCAATGTATAATTTCTAATTTAGTTACATAATACACGCATTTTCATAGACTATACCTGCATACTTATTAATGGATTCAAATTATTAAAGTCGTCACAAATAGTGAATACCACAGGACACATATCGTATAATATATAGGTCCTATGTAAATATTTAGGACCTTATCCTCTACACTGTCTGCCGAAGTACTGCGACGTCGTATGGGTGTTAAAAATCGATGGCGAGTGGAGCACAAGCCACACCATATATATATATATATACATACTGTATACATTATACACAATAATAGTATATATAATATACGACGTACTATATATAATACACGTGCCAGCCAACCACACCGTTTTCCGAGTGCGCTTTTCAAGTAGCCCGGCTCTACTTATACTTTATAATTTATATGATGTTGATGTATACAATACTAAAACAATATTGATTTAGAAAAAACGTAAGCAATTACTGTACATAGGTATTGTTTTTTTAACTGACCACTATTTTTCACACTTTTCTTACTCTTGGAATATGGATTTATTCAAGCCGAGGTGTACCTATATGGTATATATTTTGGTTAAGAAATTTATTCAAACTTACTTTAAGTCAGCCGGATTTAGGAGACATTTTTTCAAAATATTTTACCACGGTATTTAGGCCTGGACTCGCCTGGTACTTCCTCGATTCATTATTTCTTCATAATTGTATAGAAGCAGTATTGCAGTAAGGACTTGGCAATTACACAAATAGTTTATTAAACCTTTTTTTGGATTTGACAAACCTTTATATTTTAAACAGCTGTCGCCCTAAGTTCGAACAATCTGTGAATAACCATACATATTGGTTACTGAGCTATGCGCCTTAAACTAGTTATACTCTGAGCACCACATTCGTCTAATAGGTTCATTACATTAGTATCAACATACTCGACAATTCAAAAAACAAATACAGTAACGATTGTCATTCCAATTGTGCACATTTGTAATCCTAATATAAACATTTGTGCACCTCCTCAAATGCCTCCAAAAAATGTATTTCCGCGGCGGTGCTAATGTAACGTTACACCAGCAGCCCACTTTTTGTACGACTGACTTTGGATTCCGAAATGGTACTCAACTCGTGATCCTCGCCAGTCACGATGCGTCTCACATGACCGGAAATGACGAGGCTCACAAATATACATTACAAGACGCGTTGAATCGAAATATTGTCGTACCGCATACCAATTTACTCGCCCACAGCGATGCAAACATGATTTAAGCGATAGAACAGACTACAGACGTGGTGAGAAAATGGTCGGCGGTCACCTATTTCCATTTTATGACTGACAGGAGGACCAACGGTCAACTGAAAATATCTCGGTTACCCACTAACGAATCAAGCCGGGTACACTGCAGGTATATTATTATAGCTGTATTCATATATATAGATCATCTATCGCGATTACTATAGCCAATCTGCAGATAAAAGATACGATGAAAAATTCAAAACTTATATATGCTTACGACACTCGACTGACTACGTGTCAATGTAGGTAGTCGTAACCCGGCTTAGGTAATAACTAATGAGTATTAAGGCGCTATTACACTGTTTTCGTATTCCGTGTAAATCGTGAGGTTAACCCGTTACCAAATAGTAACTAAATTATAAACACGGACCATACGGAGACAGTTATATTATAGCAGCTTTAACGTAAACGTAAACCTCATATGGATGATGGTGATCGTTCTAACTGTGGTATGAATTCTGTAACCGCGGTTCACATTATTTATGATGGTGGTATACCTGCCGCTGGGTAATCGCAATATGTTTCGTTGTTGGACGACGGACAGTCAATCTTAGGAAACTCGTTCGTCGCTTGGCCGATTCTCCACTTAACAAAACTATTTCGTTAGACAACAATGGCTTAATTTTTATTTTATAAAACAATAATATCGTGAAAATGTTATTATAAGTTATAAGCATCAGGCATATTCATATGTGGCTTATTATTTCTGGACTAACAATTGATTCATCCGGTTGTTGAACCACCACGTCTTCTTCATCATTCGGATTCAACTTTTCCGATTTATTATTATCATCTTGTTTGTCAGCAAATTCACCTGTAAAAACGAAAAACAATTTATACACAACCTGCTCTATCCCTCGGTCGGCTTAAAGATTTAAGGTTATTTTGGACATTTACTTTTCTTTAATGACTTAGCGCTAGACGACCGACTAGGTCTTGATGGACGAGTAGTACCACTACCACTAGCACCAGCTGAATTTGACTTATTGCTAAAAATAGATCGTTTCATTTTTGCTGTGCCAGATTCGTTTTGAATAAACATTTCAGTCGAGTTAATGGTGGTAAAGGCGGTAGTGGTATTAGCGGTGGTCGTTACGGTTTCAGCCAAATTCCTATCATACTCTCTGGATTTGGCCCTGAAAAGCGGTGATCGCGATTTGACCGATGGCATTGGTTCGGCTTGTATTTTTGTCGGTAATGTCGGGGCGACTTTATTTCGGAATGCAGTTGGCTCAGGATGTGGTTGAAGATCAGGTGGTTCGTACTCCTCATCGGACTCACTTCTGAGTGGTATAATATAAGATGTACTCCCCATGTCAGTCGTCGGGTGTGAGGTTTTTGAATCAAAACTATCCTGCAGACATACCGATTCATAAATTATAAGTTCTGTAAAGTTGGTTATAAATTAATCAAGTCACATTTAGCCATTTAGGTATAGATAGTGTAGAAGCCGCCGAACACAGAATATAATGGTTATACATTATTCATCCCTACTTCTTCCACAAAGATACTTATAAATTATAACCATTGCCTTAATCACTTAATAATACATTGCAGAGTATAAAGTTTGCTGAAGATAAATGCTTTAATTTTTATTCTACTATGTATAGGCGTATAGCTACTGCTTTTATAACTTTAAAATTTTTATGTTACTCATAGGATCTGACATCTGTCTATTAGAATTTAGAAGTTTCTCGTTATAATCATAATTTTATCTGATGTTTATTTTGTTTTTTAGGTTATTTTTTAAAATATTTAAATATAATAATGTATACTATCTACTGCACATTTACACTATTACTTATTAAAAATATTTATATGCGACTGTATCTATTTATATACCATTGATATAGGTATATCATAAATATATATATATATACAATCAAACGAATACAATACCTACTCATTAGTTTTTATATATTACATAGTACATAAGATGATATGCGTTATGTTCGTATTACATGTATGCCTATTGCATTAATTTCAGAAATGTAAATTTAAAATATACGAATTTACCCCAAAAAATATATTATTTATTAATGTAGTTCCTACCTAGGCATGTTCTAAAAATCAAAGAATATACATTGAATTTCGATTAATTGAAAAGTATTATTGAAAGCATGAAGATAATTTACTATTTACATAAATTATGACCAAACACTATATTGTCATAATTTATAAACAAAATATATAATACAATCTAATATTTAGGTAGATACAAAAATATAATTTTAGTGTATTTTGGATTTATTTGCTCCTATTAAATAATTCAATTTATCAAAAAAGTTTCTAATTAAAATTACTCCAAACACTTAACAAATCAACACCTAGTAATATCTATTAAAATAAGAAATAGTAAATTAATTCAAAAATATTTAGCCCATAGTATACTAAGTATCATAAATCAACAATGATAAATCATAACTTAAACCTAAACAATTTGCTTTTAATTTTTTATCGTCATATATTAATTAGAATACCTAACCACAAAAGTAAATAAATTATTAAAGAAGTAAAAATTATTAGATTAATACTTAAATTATTAATTTGTATGTTATAATTATTTGTCTTACAAACTAAAATATATATCTAAATCTAAATGTATAATTTAATGGACGTATAGACACAAAAGCTTACTATGACTTTGTTAATTCGTCTGAACGGATTGCGCTTGGTAGATCTCCGGTGCGGTGCATTAAACGATAGTAAATATGAGTCGTTTGAATTCTGTTGATTTTTTTTCCACTCTTCGATCTTTTTATCCACTTGAGCTTTATACTGTGCCATATCTTCCATGACACGACGGTTGAGTGTATCATATAACCTTACAATATGTAATACCAGCCAACTAAGTCAAATAAACAATTTTATACCTCTTGGTAATATTAGGTATACATATAACATATACCTAGTAAATTATTAGAAATGTACATTAAAACCATTTTTTACAATATCTATCGTCATATTACAAACTAACGTTATAAAATACAAATTATATCTTTCCTCAATTGAGATTAATTTCAAGTTAAATATTAACTATATATAGATCACAAAATATTTAAAAGTAAACCATTAATTTAATTGTAATGTATTAAAAAAATTACCTAAATCCGCTATCAATGCTCGGATCAATAAAAGCAGAACTACAGTAATTAATAGGTGCAGTATGAAGAGCAGTACATGTTTCTACAAGTGTTGGACACTTATTTGTATTCACCACAGCCTCTACATTCAATCGGTCTACTATATCCAACTCATCTAGCGCCCCTGGTTTGTCTTGCTTATTAGCAAATCTAATAAAATAAAATTTATTAGTCAAATCAAACAAATCAATATTATTTAATCTTACAATAGCACTGGTTTTCCGGCAATATTTTCATGCCCAAGTAAATTATGAAAAACCTCTTTGCATTCATTTAACCGACTAAGATCCGCCGAATCCACCACAAATATTACTCCGTGTACCTAATAATTTCCATTCAAATTATTAAATAGGTATAAGTGTATAACTTATGTAGTGATAAGTAATTTATGATAATACATTACATCAGCAAAATACTGCTTCCATATATCTCTGATTTGTTTGTGGCCACCTAAATCGTAAATAGTTATAGCGTTGTAGTGATAATTACATTTGGAAGACGAAAATCCAACAGTAGAAAGAATATTTTTTTGCTTTTCTAAAAGACAATAATTTTTATGTTAACAAATAATATTGTATAAGTATTTATAATATATAAGTATCAATTTAAGATTACCTTTCATAATACTTTTAACGGTACACGTTTTTCCAGCGTTATCCAAACCAACCACGAGCACAGTAATTTTTCTGGTACACAAAGAAATGTCATTAACAATTATTTTTAGAACTATATATAATAATTACTTATAAAAATATATTTAAAATTAAATCTGTCATACACACATACAATTATTTACATACACAACTGTATACAAGAGTTCATAATCATTCAATACATGAGAATTGGGGGGTAAGTACTAAGTATCGTGCAAACTGTTCAACCCCATGTTGCGATACCTCAACGAAAAACAAATACTTTGGAATTAACATACATATTTACATACATAATATTTTGTTAGTTAAACTTAAACATTATATTTTATATTTTTCTAATATTGCCATTATCGACACTTGCCTTATAGGAATAAATTATAATGTTATTAGGTGAAATCACTAATAGGAAGATTAATTTTTAGCCGTATAGATTTATCATTTAAGTATTCATAGTTAAATAATAATTATGTATCGTGATTCATGGGTTGAGTGAAGTGGTCCAACGGGAAACCGGGAAATTTCTTGGCGTTTGGATTGTTTGGATAAAAAGTGAACCCAACGCTTGATTCAGGAAAATGTTTAATTGTTTATGGTGATACTTTATCACTGTTTTGTTTTGGTTTTGACTGTTTTGAGATTGTTGGCATAATTTATGCGGTGATTTGGTTGAAATAATAAATTATTTATAAAAAGTACTTGGAGTATTATAAATGAAGAAAAGTAAGTTAGAGAGGTACTGCCGTATTGGTATAATACATTTATTAAAATATACAATGTTTGATTTTTGAACTAAAACTTCGTTCAATCAATTAGTGTGTTAAGCCACTGACTAATGGTTAGTGCGAACTCAAACATAAATTTTCTGCACTCGCTTAATGCATGGCGTTCCGAAAACATATAAGGTCATATTGTCTATGTGCAATGTGCATAATATATTATGTATTAATAATGTTCATTTCATTTAGCATGTATTATATTCTAAGTGAAATGATGGTTTTCAATAATGTGTTTTAAAAAAATATATATATTTTTCTGTCTCTACTTTTGTGAGCAGTCACAAAGCTACAACTTTCAACTTTAAGGACGGTTTCCACCATCAAATTGAATCTAGCCAATACTTTTAAAACAATCATGTAAAACTAAAAAAAAATTTCCATTTTTCGTATTTCAAACATATGAATAACCGTAGAAGGTACTCAAAATGTTCATAAATAATTTATATTAGCATTTTCTAAACACAATAACATTTTCAAATTTGGTGGTTTTTGATATATTCAACTTGATGAGAAATTTAAAATATTTGACTTTTTTCAATTTATATAGATCAAATATTTATTTTTTAGTCAAAAAGATTAAACATGTACAATTTATTTCATATGGATTATTTATTTTGGTACTATTAATACTTGAAAATGTAATAAAAATGTTTTTATAAATAGTTCTTACTGGAATTTAAAAAAAAAAGAAAGTGATTGAATACAAGATAGTATATAGATTTTGGTTTGAAGAAAATATCGATCATCATAGGAATTATTTTTATTTTACGAAAGAATTTATTTTATGACATTTAATTCAAAAGTTATAGAGAATTATTAAAGTTTTTATAAGGTGTTTTGTATTTTAAAATGAATCTTAAACAATTGTACAATATTTTGTATAGTGATATAAGATACAGATTACAGATATTGCTTTTGTGTTCTTAAAGTTTTAATTTAAAAGTTTATTGGAGAACTAGATTAGTGTTTATAATTTTGAAGTGTCACATGCTAGGGGACCGGAGTTATATTTATATACGTTCTGAAAGGATTCATTTTACTACCGATTCTTTCATGCTTAAAATTATGTTCAAGTTTTAGATCATATATGTTAAAATAAGTAGAATACAGCAACGAGTGAATGTAAAAAGTTATCTCATAGGTACCTATTGGTTTTTAAATTTATTAAATTAAATTCATTTTTAAATTTAATGTAATATGACTAGTGTCTATTACCTATCTTCACTTGATTTTGGATGAACAAATAAAACTTCTTAGACTAATATTTATCGCCTATATAGATATTTATAATATAAGTTATAACTGGCTGTTAACGTAGTTATTTTGGTTAACTTTAATATAACTTTGTACATATGAACTTGCAATTATAGGTTACAACTTAGGTTAGACGGTTTTGTTAATTTCTCAAGTTCATATATTAATAATATAATAGGATAGCGCATTAACTTTACTATAGATTGAAATAATTGTAGGGCTAGCTGACATAACCAGACAACACCATTTTCCACAAATTCTACTGCAAGAGCATTGAAAAGTTTTTATTTTTATTTATTTTTAAACTATTATTATAATATAATAATCCCATATCTTAACATACAAATAATAATTTCAATTTCAGAATCATTAATAATCGTAGACACTTGAGCTATTATTCTATCGAATACCTAATATTTATACTGGTGATAATCAATACCAAATGATATGTAAACAGTTTAGTTTTAAAACCCTGACCCGAACTATGTACAATTTACATTAATATCGAACACACAAAAATGACATTGAAATTTTAATTTTGGAATAAAAACCATAATTTATCTGTCATTCATTCATGGCGTCAACCTAACCGAATCCTAATCAATTTTTTATTAAACGCCTTATCATTATGCAATATTGTTACCTGCGTTGCCGTTGGTCTGAGTTCGCACAGTCTATACATTTAAACCGCAATACGTTGCCCATAACCACAACTGTCAAAACATGTTTATTTTTTCACCCAGATATTTTGGATACTTAATTTTTTTCTTCATAAGACCACACTCGTAAAACTTAAAACGAATTTTCACGTCGACGTGAAATAATAATATTACGCGCGGTTCACGGTCTAGGAGACGACAACAAACGGTAACCGCGGCAACCGGCCCCGGCGGTGGTGGTTAGGACCGCGATTCGTCAGTCATCGGTCATAAATACGATAATAATAAATAATAATATTATACGGCGTACGATAAGTACGGTGAACGAAAAATATCGTGCTCGTTCGACAGTCGCGGACGGTCGGCTGTACCACCGGTTGCCCGCACTGGTACCACCGCGGCCGGTTTGTCCCGGTTCCTATGGTCGGCCTCGTAGAGCGATCGCCCGGTGGCGGCCGCGGCTAAATGCCCTTTACGCAGCCATATTCACCTCCAACGAGATCACCGTGTACCAGGGGTACAGCCGACCGGTCGGCTGTGGCACTCGTTCGTTCGACGGCACCACGCGCGTCGCCAACACAGTTGTGCGGCAATGTGGGGGCAGTCTCAAGGACTGGTCGTTGTGCAATGTGCACGCTTCGATAATATTATGTACTACCTCACACACCGTTACAACGTGTACGTTATATCCATCTCTGTCCGTCTAATTAGAGCGATATACCAAAATTGAAACCTTGGGGTCTATAGGAAAATATGAGAGTTAAAAGCTTCAAACACATACAACTGAATTTTTTTTTTTTATTGAGTAAAAAAGACAATCTACAATCTATACAACAAATATGCACATTAATTAGATGAGATAAAGAATACAAAAGAAACAAAAACAATGAATATTATGATTTTGGGGAATTACCCAGTGGTAACAACCAGCACTTGCTAATTTAATTACTGTCGGTTAATATGGTTTATATGTATTAATTTTTCATGCTAGGACAAAAGGTCCCTGCACCATTTTCTTTTTAACCTATGTTGAGGGTTATCGGGTAGAGTTTTTGATGATAGTTTAATAATCAAGGGGTTTGTATGTGATTGAAGTTTATTGTGGAATCTAGCATAGTAAATCTTGGCAATTTGATTTAAAGTTTGTACTTTAAGATCTTTGTGAAGATTATCGTTCGTTATGTACCAGGGTGCAGAGGAAAGTAGGCGGAGGCAGATGGATTGAAAGGCTTGAATTTTTAGTGTTGGAGGGTTTTGCGGTTCCCCATAACTGGATACCGTATGTCCATGGTGGTTTAAGTAGAGACTTATAAATTAATAATTTGTTATTTATGTTCATTTTAGATCGCAGTAGAGGCCTTAACCCTTAATAAATGAAGACGGGAGTTTAGGGCTTTACGTTTGTTTTTAATATGGGAATTCCAAGTTAGTTCACTATCTAATATAAGGCCTAAGTATTTTACATCGGAGCAAACAGGGATTGGAATATTGTTCATTGTAACTTGTGGGCATGTTTCTTTTTTTAACGAAAATGTAATGAATGAGGACTTGGATTCATTTATTTTGATTTTCCATCGCTTTGCCCATACAACTGAATTTGAGAATATTTGTGTGATAATTTATTCCACAATATCAGAGCCATTCAAGTGATAGGTACAATTTATAGTAGCTACGATGATAGCATAAGAAAACTTAAAAGTCCCTCTCGCTCCGCCACAATTACTCAACTGATTAAAGTGTATTAGCATCGCACTAATAATTCCACCCGACTGTCAATAAGCAATGCCATGTTAAAAGGTTGTTGGTAGATACCTATCTACTCATAAATTATAAAATTGATTATATGTATATACTCAAATCTATTATAATATTATAAATTATTATACTATAATTATTACATGCCATACAGAACACTATTGGCATTTGGCCGTCAAAGTTTATAATGTGTATGACACTGTTGATTATTATGAATAGGTATGAAATATTATAATGCGTCAAATATCAGAAACATTTTCAATGTTGAAGAATTATTTTTAGATATTTAAATTAGATAATTGATTTTTGAACGCTTACCTCAGTCTAAATGTAATATATAAAAATTAAACTAGAATTAAAAACATTTCATATTTAAAAAAACAACAACATAACAAATATTATATGCTGAAAGATTGACTCAATTAATTTGGGGAGTTAGGTTAGTATCCTTTTAACCCCCCCCCCCCACCATATGCGCCCTAGAGTCCAGATATCATATTGCATGTTTGAACACATTTAGGCTGTTATCACCGAGCTAATAATAATAACGCCTGCATATTATTGTTATTATTATTATTATTTGGTAAGAATAAAGAAACCCATACAAACTGCGAAGAAAGCAAAAACGTGTGCATGACAGGCAAAAAGAGAAAAAATATTATTAATACATGATAGCGTTTCGTTTCTTGTACGCGATGATATTGATCAAAGTTTTTTGTTCGGTGTGCGCGGCCGGCGCCGGGCTCGACCGCGCAAGTGTGTGTGAGAGATGTTCCACCGGTGTACAATAATTATAGCATTTAAATTATCATGGTCGTGGTGTCGGAGTGGCCCAAAGTTTTCTAAGACTATTACTTTTTCCATAACTCGTTTTGATGGTCTTACTTTTTGGAGTGGAATAAATAAAATGTCGAGCCAGGCATTATATCCTTATGTTATGATAAATTTACTGCAGGGAGTTTATAGTCAACGTTCAAATACGCCTTGAAGATGTACAAATGTCGGATAAAAATGGAAATATGATGCATAATGAATAATGATCAATGTTATAATATATTATGGCAAGGGACAAACCTTCTACGTGTATGGCCAGTTAAACAGCTAGAATAATAGGTCCTTTCTTAAAATCAATTGTCTATGGGTGGTTTATCCTACCTACCCGGGTTAAAGTTCTAACAACAGTATACCACTCTTAAATCTTCATGTATAATATTGTATAAATTATTGATCAATGATTATTATAATATAGTAATTAAGTAATATGCTATCAACTATAATGAATACAATATTAAACTACGTTTTTTTTTAACTATCCAGTACTTATTTAATAATAATTGAGTGCATTTCTTTTAACTTTAACTTATAGCCTTTGCTGCCGATTTTTTTGTAACATCAATAACAAAAAAATGTATTAATATTAGTATTTTTACATTATTAAGTACCTAGTATATTGTGTTATATTATGGAATATGAATAAATTCAATACAAATAATATATACCTGCATACAATTTAATTTTAATTTTTATGAATAGTTAATAGTGTTTATAAATGATTACATTATAAGTTTAGAAAAAGTTCGTTAAGTTCTTGGGTCTTACCAAAGTCTATAATTTGACGAACTGTAATGAATTTTAATCCAACGTTTGATACGTTTCAACCGTTATGTTTGATTTATATTTTTGTTAATGTATACTTAGGTTTGTTTTCTTGGATCAATGAATAGTTTTTCCCGTTTTTATATTTTATCTGCAGCCCGTAGGTGAATTCACGTATCCCGATTCCCAGTGCCGTACGACTATTACAATACTACACGCATTTGGCCGGCATCCAAAAAACTAAAGAGTCGCGTTTCGAAAAAATAACTACGACTATCCGTGTTTTATTACAGAATAGTAGTTATCGAATAATAATTTTTAGTACGCTGTCGTCGTAAATTTTAACTACCTACTGCAGTTCCCGTCCGCATGTCGTTTCTCCACGTAACACTGCGTAATTTGTTTTGTGTGCCGGTTAACAAATTGTTTCGCGATGTTGATAACGACAACAATTAATAACGGCCTCAACGGCGTGTTCATTAATAATATTATTATTAGTAGGTACACACCAATAACATTCGTGTCAGCAGCGAACGTGTGTTACCGAACAGGAGGGCCGCGCCTCCGCCGCCCCGAGCGTTTCCGTCGAGGTGTTCGTATCGCGTGACGATGTGGGTCGTCTCGGCGGGTCACACTTGGCTGAAGAAATGCGAGCGATTGTACCAGGGTATTAGTCGGCGGCGGCGACTACTGGCAGGCGAGGCGCGCGCTCGACGTGCCAGCTGGGAGTGTGGACGGCGGCGGCGGCGGAGGACGGCTGTTATGATAGTAATAATAACAATAATACAATACAATCACACGTCGATATATACCCGTCAAAATGCGGCGGCAGCGAACTGGTCGAATTTTTTTACCCGGTTACCATTTTTACCACGGTTTTCGGGAAATTGGAATCGTCGTTTTCGTGCGTTTTCCGCAATTTTTTTAAACCCGCTAACAGGAGCCCATGCGGCAGTCCGCTCCGGCCGATGGCGGTGGCCAGGTCAGCGTCGGCACGCCCGGGAAAGCCAGCCAGCCAGCCAGCCAGCCACCCGGCGACACGGACCCACCGCTCGTATCGCCACCGTCTCTACCGACGACGACGCCAAGGTTCGCGATTTCCCGGGCCACGCGTGGCCGCGAAATTTCCCGTTGCGGTATTTCGACACAAACACGCGAGCGCGCACGCTCACAGACACGCGAAAACGATCGCTTTACACGACAAAACGTCACGCGTCGTCTCCGGAGTGTTGATAGGACAATAATTTAATAATAATAATAATATAATACACAATAAAACGGAATTCCTCTATCACCTGTCGGTGTCACCGCCGCCGTCCGATGGTGGCTGGAAAGGGGATTTGTATTTGAATTATCGCAACAACAAAAAGAAATTGGATGGGTGTCTGGTGGGTATCCTGTGGCTAAGGGGGTTGGTAGGATAACCCCAATTCATCACCTTAATGCATATTATTGACAGTTGATTGAATAGAGTACCTATATAGAAATAAACACAGTACGCTTGTAGTCTGTACATAACTGTTGTAAGCTTGTAGCAGCCTATATTGTTATTTGTTATGCTGTAATACAGCTATCTATGATGCAGGCAACGGCTACAGCTCTACAGGACAGTAAAATAGGATAAATACTTTGGAATACTTCTTGCGGGGCGAGTGGTGCAACTAATATAAACGTGGCCCTGTCTGAGTCCGACCAAAAAGGTTTGATGTCGCCACCGCCGCCGTCTAGTCTTATCTCGTCCGTCTTATTTTTCGTATCTTATTTTTTAATGCGCAGAGCCGCAAACGTCTCGTTAAATAAGATCCCATTAATTATAACGTGATTGTTGTCGACTAAACATCACAGTATTATTATTGTTCCAAACTGTAGAATAAAAGAACAAACCGATGCGGTTTAAAAATCTACATAATATTTTGTTTTTGTCACCAAGCAGTACATTTACATACTGTAGCCACATAACAGAAATACATTTTCTGTAATGAGTATGCTAATAATAAATCTCAGATTACAAACATTTGGTTTGGTATAAAAAACTAACAAGTCGTTTACTTTAGTTGAATTTGCTTAAAGCTTTAAAGTCTACATTGCCTATAATTTGCCTATGTACCCATTAAAGCCAAGTTCGTATGTCTATACGTATTACACTATTACGTAAGGCCTGGTGAAGAGCACTCACACCGGGTTTCTGATCACTATACAATGTATAGATAATTTAGGTATAATGGAACGGAATTAGGTCTATGGCAGCGACGCAGTATATTATCAGCAATTTGGAATTTGTTTTTAAATTTTATTTGATATGTTTTCAATATTATTGTACCCTCCTATAAATATTTATTTCATAGAAATTAGGTAAAGGAGATACTTTTTAATTTTAACTGTATAATCGTAAATTCGTATTTACTTAGTTACTGCACATTGAGTCACATTCATTGTAGCTATAATAATTGTAACATCGATTGGATAGACTGGATAGATTATTATTCCGCATCGAAGCCATAAAATATTATCCTATGAAAAACGTTACAAAATACAAGGTATTATTGTTTGCTTATAAAGGATCTATATTATGATGTGTATAATGTATTAAATATAGCAGTGGCTCATACTCATTTTCTGTGAGGAGTGTTAACTTTTTTACGATCTACCAACCAGATATTAAATAGGTATCCAAAAAAAGTTTAATCAATTTTGATACATTATGATTTATGAAGATTCATAATAGTTATTAGTTCACCATAATGAAATAACCCACCAGTCACGTAGTTACCTATAGCCTATTATTTTGATAGAGGGGTATTTTTTGACCAAAAATAAAAATTGTTTATATTATAAGCAGTGGGGCAACTAGGGCTAAAATGTTTGGAGAGAAAATAATATTTATTTACTCAAGTTTCATTTTTTACAATTATAATAATATACTCTCAGTCTATCCGTCAATATAATTCAGTGCTTAAACTGTAAAATGATGTATGGTATGATCATACAAATGTACCGAATAAATGTATCATATGAACATATAATACAATATAAAATAATTATACTTAGACTTTTTTTCCCAAAAAAAGTAAGAATTACAGCTGCATTTTGAAAGGTTTATTAATATTTTCGGAAACAATTTAATAAATTATTTTGGGGGGACTAATACAAGTTTAGTGGGCCACAGCCACCCTAGTTGAGCTTATGGTTATAAGTTATTCGGTTAAAATAAAAATAAAAATAAACTTATGTAACTTAGTTAGTTAAATGTTAACACGTTCAATGTTCATGTTAGCCTAACAAATGCAGAAACCCACCAAACATTGTACGTGTTTCGGTAGTTTTGAAAATTTCAGCAACAAAACTTGAATTAAAATATTTTTTTAATACTTTAGTTGAAACAACTAAACATTTAATGTGCTTAATATTGCAATGCATATAATATAGGTATTATCATATAATGTATTTTATTTAAAAAAATAAGCGACAAAGCGGTGAATCATTTTTTAGTTTTCGTAGTAACTTACACTTTTTGTATTAGGTGTATAACTATTAACTACATACAATTTTTTTAATTAAATAATAATCAAAATATTGGAAAATAATATTATACAGCAGTAGTAGAATGAATAATTATTATTTATTTATATACTATATTTAGTTGGACTGTATAGTACTATGTAATATGAATTTTTCTAAAACGAAGTTTTTTTTACAAGTTACCAATATCGGTACGTTTATAATTTGTTAAAAAATTTAATTCTTATCCAAATTACAAACAATTCTATATAAACAATAAATACAATTTTTTGTATATAATAAAGATAAGTTAATTTATACGCTTTTTAAAAACTATGCATTCAAATGTTAGAAATTGAGAAGATTTTTATTATTATATTATTATTATTATAATTATTTTCATTATTATATTTACTTACTTGTATTTGATATAGATTAGCTCTAGTTACTATACTATAAATATTGAAACTAAAGCATTTATGTACAGGTAGCTATTTTAATAAATATTTTAAATTGGTCCTAACATTGTTTATAATAAAATACTTTTGTTTCACGAATTCATTTATTCTTTGAATAAAAATGAAACATCAATGTAAAATAATATGTGAAATTTAAATATTTTCGTATAATTCGTAAATATATCTTGCACACATGCTTATGTATATACACAGGTATGATATCATATATTGATATGCTATGTATAATATATCATATTAAATTATAATGTATTTATACACAGTATACACTATGTACACTATAATAATATTATATTATGTCTATATAATACAAATATCATAAACAGTGTATAATAATAATATGTATTTTAATTTTATATTTTATGTTGTGTACTTGTGTATGTATTATTATTGATTATAAATACCAAGTATACTTATAATGGTATTAATATAAATTTTGTAAAAACATATGTACACCAACTTTAGAACAAGAATAAATATACTATTTTGATTTTTGTATGAGAAGAATGTAATTTACCCAAAAACGTACAACTCGATCTACTTGAAATTGATATATTAAAAAATATTGTACCTTCTTGAAGTCAAATGACCTAAATGCACTAAAATTTATTATATTTTTGAGTACCTGTTGAGTAAATTGGCAATTTAATATTGAACATTATTGAATACATTTTACGTTTTAATTACATGCTCGAAAGCGTACATGCCATCTACCTATTAGAATTTTAATTAAAGATACGACGTTTGTAAATGCTTCATCACCCTACACTCTGCAAAGAGTATTTTATAGTGCATGGCTATTTAGCTAGATAGTTTATTATTAAAATATAAATTGTAAATAATAAACAGTATTTTAATTTTTCACTCTCTGTTATTTTATTATTGCTGAGTATATATTCACGTATCACGTATAATAACAACAGCAATAATAATAAATAATACAAATTTTAATAATTTGACATCCTTCAAAAGCTCAAAAATAACTAATAAATATATACTCGTATTTTATCCTAATATTTGATTGTAAATAATTTATTTAACAAATATTTAGGTTTTATTACAACTTACATAATTTAATATGTTCAAGTATGGCTCTTTTAATTTGAATTAAACACACTTTCTTTTTGAATGCAAAATAATAGTGTTTATAATCTAGTATTATTATTTATTATTCGATGTGTACAAGTGTTTAGTTATGATATAATACATAAATACAAATTTGATAAATTCGTAAAAATATTCAAGGTCTGTGGTTAATACTGTGATATTTAGTATATTAGTAATTATGTACCGTACTTAATAGTTAATAGAATTAATTCATATTTATAACCTTAAGGTCTATGATTATATTGTGCTCATAAATAAAGTTTCCATTTAAAAATCGGTAGGTATTGATCTCGCAGTCATGGGAGGAGGTAATATTTCACCGTTAATTTATTGTTTTTATACCGACGCAGTAAGGCGCAATAACGAATTCACCATACAAAATCGTCAACCGCAATGATGTTCTAAAAAAGGAATGCGTAGTGCACGGAATGTTCGTATGTAAGAGACCAGGGTATGATGCGCCTGACGCGTCGGCGGCGGTTGCAATGGTCTGTTGTACCGCAGCTGCAACGACGCGCATTGCCGCCGCCAACGTCGACGGTGTCGACGACTGCTATTCTCCTGATCGCCGGCGGATCCTCCGAGGCGGTCCTGGGTCCGCGCACCGACCACGCCACGCCCGGTCCATCCGCCCTGGTCCTCCGACACGCCTGTGTAGGCGTTACGGGAGGACGAGTCCCTCTGCACCGACGGAAGGTCGCGGCCGCACCCGGGCCCGGGTGAGGCAACTTGAGCAGGACGTGCGGAACGTTGTCCGATGGACAGACGGACGGACGGACGGCATGCCGGCCACCACCCAGGAATCAGGATAGTCTGATCAAACCGTCACCGAATTCGGAAATCCAAATGGCCCGCGGCCGAAGGTCACAGCTAACGTTTACAGTGCGGGGCAGCGGATACTCGACACTGTCCCGTCGGCGCGCACGAACCGCTTTCGTTAGGTCGCTATCGATTTCAAGCCCGTAGCGCGCACAGCCAGACAGATTGGCCGCTAGGCAGTCAAGGCAGGTTGATCGGTGTAGGTAGGATTCCTCGGCGGCAATTCCTTTGAATTGTAGCTCTAATGCAGTAGGTATAATGTATATTTGTCTACATCGTATACGAATAATATTATTATCATATTATTATAGTATGTCATTGTGAAAATGCAAACACATCGAAGACAGTGCCGAAAAAAATATTCAAAACCAACGATCACATACACTAACACACATCCATTTATACGAAATATACGTTTATCATAATACATGCATATTACATAATTTATTTGTCATTTCTGTGTCTATTGTGTGCGTGTGCGTTTTTACGAAACGTTTCGCGTAAATCGGTGTCGTTAAACGCGACGTTTTGATTAAAAGCCAAAATATAATATGTATACAACATATATATATATACGCTTTTCGCATTATTTTTAGGCAGTTTGATTTATTCCTAGTTGTTTTATACTTATAATGTTATCTCCGAGATGTTGGAGTAAATAGTTTATGCACTTATATACCACGGCCAGTGGGCGAAGTGGCACAAAATCAGTGGAGGGATGGAAAATGTGAATTATAAAAAGGGAAAGGATGCCTTCCTACCACAGAATAAATATTTTATTATTATTAAATAATTTAATGTATTATTAATAATAATATTATCTTTATGTTGTAATACTAGATAAGGTGTAGCCATTATCGCATATATAATATACATATATATATAGGTATAATATATATAATTATCATTTATGTCCAACGTTATGAAAATGACCATTTAAGTAGTTAAATAATGAAATGTTTCAAGTTTCTGCGATTAATAGTTTTTAAATTACAACAAAATAAGAATTACCGTTTGGGAGAAATCGTTGTTTTACTTGTGAATATCTAATGACGTCTTTTAAACTTAGACCAGGAATAAACTTAAATAGGTATATTACTATTTGTTCGTAATTTTTTTCAAAAACTATTGAGAAATGTAAAAAGAAACTTTTCTAACGAAACCAGCCACCGGGCACCAATGGACCATCTGCGTCAGACTTCCAATCAATAGACAATTGAGTAGTTAATATTTTTTCTGTATCTACTGAATAGTTTGAGTTTTCAGATTAGATATTAATATTATATTAATATATTGTAATAAATATTTCATACATGTTATTTTGCATTTTTAAAGATTCAACAACAATCATCAACTAAACCTCTAGTCCATTTCATCACATTGCCCTACCATATATTATAGTGAATACAAAAAAATAATACTACAGATTATATTAATTTAGTTTATAGGGATGCAGCATAAAATAAATAATGGATGGACTAAACACAGTAAATATTTCAGTACTTCACGCGTCACGGGACGACCTTATAATTACCGGAGGGATTTAATGAAAATATGGATGTAATTTTATTTGCATAGAAAACGATTTTTAATTTTTATTTATTCGTTATTTTCTATCTGTGTATAATAAGTGTATAGGTACTACCTATAGGGCTCATTTATAAATATATGTATAATGTGTATATTGAAGTAAAATATAATGTGTGACATCAATAATTATTAATCGCAATGATCGGGGTCAATCGTAATATATAAATATATGTAATATGTAAATGTAATATTATGTTTGAAATCATATGTGTGCTTTCAATTATTACATTTATCAAATAACAACATTATATTGTTTGATGTAGTGTTAGTGGATTTTTTTTTTAAAAAACGTGTTTTTAAAAATAAAACCATAAAAACTTGGTTGAATGTGCCAGTTTATCTTTATTTATAATAATAATGCCTTAATTTGATTATTTAGGTATTCAATTTTCAAATAATTTCCAAGTAATTTTATTCCATACACGTATATCGGTCTAAAATATTTGATAAAACATTTTCGACAATATTGTAGTAACTGGGTATTTAAGTTATACTTGATAAGATACAATTAATATTAACTATATTGAGTGTTACTCGTTATAAATAGTTAACATTTACAACTTATTTAGGAATTGTATTATTAAATATTATGTTCAAAAACTACCTAATTTGTGTTAAATTATAATCTAAATAATATAATATTAAACAAAATAACAATTTAAAAATAACACTCATCCAAATATCCCAAGTAGGCATGACTTATTATATTTTGTAATTGTTCGTCTCTTATGATATATTTGTCTGGAATTCCACGATGAAAGGTCTTAGTAAGTACATTGTAAATACTCGGGAAACTTATTCTAGTGCGTCATTTCATTGCTCTCGTTTCTCATTAGTCATTGGACGTGTAAGCTTCAGCGCCTCATATAGGAATCTATACACGGCACGTTTCAATTTACATTGTTTAAGTTATTTAGTGATACGGGTGCTTTTCATTAAATATGCTCGACTATAAACTTTAACAATGTAAATTATTGTAATGTGTCGTACAATACGTGCCCATGTGATTATGTGAGCTGATCCTTTAATCCTGCAATTAAACTGGGCAATTTAAAGAATTTTAAACGCTAGATGTACCATTGCAGTAGTCCGGGTTTCAGAGTCTCAGCACTAAAATCTAAATCTTAATGACGTATTAAATATTTTTTGTCGTTTCAAGATTAAACTTTGATGCCGCAACGTTTGTAATAATTGAGAAAAAAATGTAACTTTAAGAACATGATTAATCTTACTTTTGATGTATACTTAATATATATATATGTATAATATTATATATTATGAAGGATTAGGTAGCTACAATATGAAGTTATATTGGAGCAGCTATCTGGTTTTTAATTTTCTGTGCAAAAAACAGACCACCCCCGCAACTATGACAAACCAAAAAGCAGTATTAAAAAAGCTGCAGTTCTGTTGTAGGCTCGAATGTGACAGTCAACGAAGACGACGAAATTTGAACGGATAAGATTTCGAAAATCAAGACTTGACCGATACTGTTTCAGGTTAGTTTTATTTATCAATCCCCGAATTAATTAGATATTAAAACATTTACCGTCACATTCGTTTTATTTACAATCTTCTATTTTGTATCAAACTTTTATAAATTGAATTAATGTTACATAAGAGAACTTGTGGAATATTTTCATATACGATTTTGCATAGTATAGCCAGTATAGGTATCTTAAATAATAAATATTGAAAAAGACTTGACAAAATATTAATGTTTAAATCCTTAAATGGAAGATACTATTAATACATTTGCAATTATTACATAGGTACAATTAAATAAATCAATCCACAATAGAGCTCTAGTACACAATATAAAAAAGATTGAGCAAACTATTATAAATCAGGTTCAAAAATATCAATATAATATTATAAAGTACCTGTACGGCTATACAATTATGACCACACATACTAACGGTGACCACAATAAATTATTTTCATATATACCTATAGTTATGACTACAATATCAAACACTTAAAAATTAACTCTTATCGAAACTAACTATAATGGTTTATGTCGAAAATATCAACAAAATATGAGCACATTAATTTTTTTTCATTCTACATTTTTTTTTTAATTTACTACAATTCTGCTAAAGTATTTTAATTAAATATTTTAGGTATTATATTATAATAGATTATTAGAATTGTCGTATTTTGATTGTTTCATATAATACATACACCAGTCAATTGAATAATCAAGTGTTCTGTAAATAACAAATTTTTATTTTTCAAATTAACAGTATGAAACATATTTTACACAAAGAAATACTGAATACACGGTAATATATGTATGATATAATATACAAAAAATAATTTAAAAAAAAATTTAAAAAAAAAAATAGTATAATAATATAATATATTTATATATTGAATACATCTCAATGTATATAGTTACCCGTAGGAATGGTTAGTGGGAAAACATAAAAACAAAAATCGTGAGGGCCAACTAAAAGGTTGCCGGCGGAAAATGACGTCGGTACAAAACTAAAAGAAAAATGTAAAAAAAAAAATGCGACGAGGCACAAGGGTGCTCGAAAAACCGGATGAGCCACATCGCGGTACCAGAGTACCACTCTAATCATTATTATTCGGAGGACAACAACAGCAGAACAACAATCTGCCGACCTTGAGGAGTCGGTTCCCCAGTGCTGACGTGATGGACGGCCTGCGACGATCTTTCAGCGGTTGTTCTGCTGCTGCTGCTGCTGCTTCTGACTTTACCGTGGCCGTGGTCACTGACGGTTCGGGCCCGTCGCCGTCACTTTTTGCCACGTCTATGGCCGTATTTTGGACTGCCTCCTCAATATCGTCTGACTGAATCACGCTCTTGACTTCCAGGACGCCCGGCTCGCGATCTACGTCCGACGGCAGCTGGTTGTTCGCCGTTGTTGTTTGTTGCACGTTATTGGCCAAAAGACTAGATGCCACACAATCACCGTCACTTTTTGCTTCGTCTATGGCCGTGCTCTGAACTGCCTCCTCAATTTCTTCTGACTGAATCAGCCACTTGATTTCTAGGACGTCCGACGGTGGTTGGTTGTTCGCCGCTGTTGTTTGTCGCACGTAACTGGCCAAAAGACTAGGTGCCACACAATCAGCGTCTTCAGATTGCCGTGTTATCGGTGGCAGGTGTTCAACTTCTTGCGCACTGCTGAAACACCGCGGTAACGGCGGAAGGTGCTTACCGTACTTCGTGTTGGCGTTTCGGATTTCTGACGCGATTTCGTCAAACTCCAACAATTTGTCCAAGATGCTCGGTACATAAATCCTAGGCGCCTCCGGTTGTTGTGATGCAATACTGCTATCACCGCTTGAAACAGACGACGACCGCTCGTCACTCGGACCCAGAGAGAGGGGTGGTAGTTTCATTGACCTCTGAACGGCGGCTTTCAGTAAGTCCTTCGCCACCTCGTCCAACACTTTTAAATCTGCCGAAGTCAACATCGTCGTTGGTTGTTGGCCACTGAGCTCACTGATATCACATACAGTTGTAGGCCTCGTGGCCAGTGTAGGGTCGTCCACCCTGTGCTCTTTGTCTTCCGACAAAATACTGCATCCGCTATGGCGGGAGCTATGCTCGCATTGCTGCAAACTCCCTGCAACAGCCGGAACATCCAATTGTTCAGGCGTTGTAATATGGTCTGCTTCTGTGAAACTTTCCATGATGGTTTTGTTTAAAAATTCAGAAATTGAATTTCAAGATATTATAATTGAGTTAAATTATTTAAATAATTTATGAGACAAAAAATTGTTTGGGTAATGCCTCGTAATAGACTGAAACAAAATTTGTTATAAGACGTATAAATAAACATTCAGACGAATGCACATATCCATGACAACGAAATATAATATTAAAATATTGTTGAACATTGAAAATAAAATAGGTACATGGCTAATTAATTTTTAGCCACATTACATGTGTGTATTTAAAATGACGATTGTAATATTCTTACATCTCAATATATGATTCAATAATAATTCGTATAATATCTCGTTTGACTTAACGGACCCGTTGACTTTGCCCCATTTTATTTTGCTTTTGTACTTACGTCCGTCGTATTCCGTCGGCAACCTTAGTTGGCTCTCCTCGCGATTTTGGTTTTGTTTTACCGCCAAACGTTCTTGCCAGCACATATATAAATTATGGTGTATCAAGTTATTGTATGTATTCAATATTTCATTGTGTAAAAATGTGCTTCATATTGTTATTTAAAAAAAATAAAAATTAGTTATAAACAGAACACATGTTTATTCAATCTATTGGTGAATATATTATTTAAAACAATTAAAATGCGAAGATTCTAATAATCTATTCTATAATGCCTAGTATATTTAATTAAGATGCAGATCGGCTGTTTAAAATGTGGTAGTAGTATTTTAGTAAATTTGAAAAAGTTTAGAATGAAAACAAGATTTAATGTGCTCATATTTTGTAATTATTTTGACATGAACAGTTGCTCTTAGTGTTTGATATTATAGTCAAAACTATAATATATAAATATAGCCATGTATTAAAATAATATATTGTGATCACCGTCAGTAAGTGCAGCCGTATTTGTATAGCCATACAGGTACTTCATACTTCATAGTATACTGATATTTTTGGACGTGATTTATAACAGTTTGCTCAATTTTGTTTACATTGTGTACTAGTGCTTTATTGTGGGTTGGCTTATTTAATTTTATGTAAGAATTGCAAAATTATCTATACAATACATAGCAATTCTCGTATTGAAATTGTATAGACCTAAGTACTTATTTTCATAATAAAGTATATAATATTTTAATGTACAAACGAAGTTATTACAGACTCGGGAGAGTTGATACAGTTCATCCTGTAATTACGTATAGGTATATGTTATATGCACATACAAATAATTCAAAGTAAATCAATTTAGGTTTATTTTAATTAATGGATATGGCCACTTTAAATTGTTATAGAGTAGATAGAATACATAACGATAACACCAGGTTTAACATTTTTTAGGGTAAGAAAAAATAAACTATAAACGCATAATGCATAAACAGCATATTTTAAGGTTCCAATAGTATACTAGGCGTGCCTAAGTTTTTCCACTTGAGGGCCACATTCGGAACTTATATTTATACTGCAGGCCGTACAATACAGTATACGATTTTTTGGTGAACTTTGATGTATGCAATAAATATAATATTATCTTTGTTCACTTATCGAATTATTAATAAATAATAATTACTACTTTAATAGTATTATTTTTATTCATTGTGAGAGTTTGAACTGTTAAAAGTACTAATAATAAATATTTCCATGCTGCTACGCTAGTTAACAATTTGTTTTGCCAATAGCAATTGTTAGTTCAATTTTATATTACAATTAAAAATTGTGAGATATCTTGGAATTCTTAAAAGCTCATTAATATAATTTTGTTTTTAAATTGTAGCTATAATTTTTGTTTATACTACCTATACAAATGTCTGATTTTATAAAATTGTAGCGGGCCAGTTGAAATACTTCAGCCGGCCGAGAGTTGGGCACACCTGCTTTAGGAACGCAGTATTCAATGGTTGAAAAATGTATAATTTTTTCACCTAACTAATCTATAGATGTGCCTACTATTGTTAAATTTTTTATACGAATTCAATATTATGTATTTGAAATGCATAAAGAAATGGTATAAAATATTCAAAAAATAAAGCACGATAGTGTATTGTTGGATTTATGTTTTTTTTTCAAGTCAAATTGGTGAATATTTAAAAATGCAATACAGAACATATACATAATTAATAAGTTAAATTAATATACATAGTTATAAATTATAAGTTATCATTCAAGTCTTATTTATCTATTAAGTTTCCCAAAAAATGACACTTTTTTCAAATCTGTTTTTGCATAACGCCTTGAGTCACCACACACCATGAAGATTTCTGGAAACGAATAACAATTAACAGATTAGAAAAATATGTTGCCAATTATTGGCATATTTTTAGTGTGATTCTTTTATCACTCATATTTTCTTGAAAAGTTATAACGTTTTTGGAAATATTCATTTTATATTATATTTTTACCTTATCGTTTTTTTTATCATGTTAAGTTTTTGTTCTTTTGTATAACAGCGCATATATTTTCAATTTCAGATTACTAAGCAATATACAAATCTTATATTAGTGGAAGTTTCATGTCAAATTTTAAACCAATATTAGTTTATTGGTATTAAATGTATATTAATATTAATTTAAGGGTACCTCAGTAGTTCCAATCTATTCTACTTATCTAAGCTTCGAATACGTATAAGGTATAACTAAAATTAACAACTCCTCTCACCGTGAGCACCATGTCACCCCCGAATTTTTCCACGGAGCTTTCATTGATGTTTAACGCCATTCTTTGGTAAATCCCGGCTTTTGGGCTTATTGGACACAATAAACGTTATTCTCAATAAATATTTTTTGGCTGCTCATTCTAGCTGATTCTAGTGGAGTAGGCGAGAAGCCCCTTAAACTCAAATACCTTTACAATATGAAATCCTATAATACGATATAATAGTAGGTTTAAAATACTAAAAATTGTTTGAGCAAATGTTCGGTGGTCCTAGTTAACAATCCTAGTAGTGTCCATCAGGCACACCCGGCACGCCTTATTGCGTGTGTATATTAATGCAAATATAACATAATATTATAGTTACATATAGATAGTAAATAAAGGCAATATACCGTGATATGTGGCACGTACATTGAATGTGCATCGCGTGGTCTATTACAGGTGCATGTGGCACGCCGAAATGTCTATGTGTAACGCCGTAGAAACTGTATAGTAATCACGAAATGTTCATATTTTTTAAATTTTTTATACAAGAAACAATGCATTACCTGTCAGCCGTCTTCATTGACTAGGGCACTAGGCGATATATTTAGTACAGATGGTGTATGTTAAGTATGCAATGAACATGCTGGATCTATTAGGGTCAATTGAGTGGACTTTGCAGTTATCATTAAAAGTCGCATCGTAAAAATATTTCTAATTTACGGGTGAATATCTAATGTCTAACTTCAAACGTTTGTAAAATATTAATTTGACTTTCTGGTTAACTTAAAAAAAAAAAAATATAGGACTACTCAAGAGGAATCTTATATTAATTTCTCAAAGCTAAGATATAAACAGAACATTTTTTATGAATTTTTAACTCGAAATAATTTCTCAATTTTCACGATTTTGATGAATTTTATCGAAATTTTAACTTAGACGCACATAAAATTTTTTTAAATTTCCATTAATGACCAGTTATGAGGAATGTTGTATTACATTTTCTAGTTTTATGACGAACAAAAAAACAAAAATTTTCTCATGCCTTTCTCAACCTTTTTACTAAAAACATATATTTTTTCTTACATAAACTGGTTTCCAATTTTTCCTTAATTTTTTTTCATTCTTCCCATTTATCTTTAAAACTACAGGGCGTTTTTAATTTTAGCTTCCCAAAGTACCAATTAGGTCTGAATTTCTCACAAAAACTAAGAAACCAATTCCTAAGTCCCAAAAGATGAAGACAGACACAAAAAAAACAGTACTTTATTGCTCCTCTCAGAATCTAAAATTAATTTGGTACAAAAATGTCAACACTGGGACTCAATAATTACACATTTGTACTGTTATGTTAAAAATATATTATTAATTTATACACCTACGTTGCCATATATATATATATATATAAATATATCCTTTTTTCCATTCATACTTGTAGTTTGTACCTACTAAGAAAGAATCGAAGGGTTTTCAATTTAAAAAAATAACAAAGGCTTCTATAACCGATACTCAATAGGTATACACTATATACTATATAGGTATATGTTATATGTATATAAGACGTATTGAATATATAGTATATTATTTAGAAGTAGTTTCACGGTCATTTGTTCATTAGTGAGAGTGAAATGCTATCGTAATTCTTAGCTATACGGGGTACTTTGTATACTGTTTTATACATAAGTATAGTTCATAAATCATGATAAATAATAAATCACACTTCTTAATTTGTCTTGGTAGGAGACAATATTACTTTGTCTATTGATTGCATTATTGAAAAATATAGTTTTGGTACGAGTAGTTAAGATACTATCTACTTATAAAGCTTAATATTTTACCAATTATGTTTTAAATAATTAAATAATAATTGGTTATGTACTTATGTCCTTAAATGAATAGGTTTCTGTGAAGTATAAATACTGAAAAATATTAAAATAGCGTGAAATAATAAATAAGCAGGGTAGGTACTCATAATTTATAAAAAAAAACATAAGATGGCCAGATTTAAAAAAAAAATATTAAAGTGTTGTCGATTTTATTATTAAAAAAAAGATTTTATAATATACATTTTTCTTTAATAAATACTAATTTATGTAGTTATAGTTGTACCCTAAAGGTACGTATTTGACCTAACGTAAACACAGTACTTATTCGTATTCTTAATAGTACCCATCATAATACAGATATAGCAGATATAGCGATTTCAATTTTTTTTTTACATTAATATAAATTATACATTTTTATTACATACATTTTTGACATTAAATATTTAATGAAAATAAGTATTTTACAGAATATCTTTAAATTCAAGTACAATAATTAAATTTGATGATATAATTTTCTAACTTAACAGCGTGTTTAATTTAAAAGTGTATTACTTTATCGCTAGACTGTGGATTGTGTGCATTTGCATATGCAAGTCAGAAAGTGCAAATCACATTTTCTATGTATATTTCATTACAGTTTCATTTGTCATTGTAAATGACATATTTCGAAATCGTTTTTTTCTACATGTAAACACTGGTTAAATGTGTAAAAAAACTCAAAACACGTCTGACCGAATTAATTGACCGGACGAGTTTCTAGCTGGCTGTCGTTGTACAATATACCTATACCTTACCCTTTACCTATTTAGTATTTACAATGTGCCTCATTCAAGTGCTCTACCAAAGCTGAAGGGGGTGAGTAGTCCTCAAAACTTTCTATCCAAACTTGACGTAACTTATTGCTGCACTCATGCTGTTCACCGTTTTGCGGGTAAATTTGAAATAAGTTTTTCGGTGTGCACAGACTTATATCTGCCTCGAAATAAGTATTCATGGAAGTATATTTATACGAATACCTTTAGGGAACAATTACATTGCCGACATTACCACATCAACCATAGAGTTTGTCATTACACGACGGGGTACTTAGATCAAAAGTGCTTCGTACTATACTGAATATATCATGGAAATAAAAGGGATAATAACCAAGCGATATTTCAGTCTTTTATGCTACATATTTGCTTAATATAAACATATAATTGAGTTTTTTTTTGCTGCATATGGTCTACTATATCAAGAAGAAATCTAAAAAAATATTGTTGTACTTACAATTATTGAACGTGACTATGTTACATGTTTATTGTATTATTAACAATTTTTTTTTTTGTTATGTATGACAGCCGTTGGGTAATTTACTTTCTCTAAATTCCAGATTTAATGACATTGTCACCTGTTTCATATTGGCAGATATTGCGAGTCCTATAGGGGCTTACTTTTTTTTCATACAACTTCACACATCCAAGTTTATCTTCCTAGGTAGGTATGTATGTATGTGTGTCTTAGTTTTGGATACATCTAAGTATATGCATAGTTTAAAATTTCAAGACCCATTTGGTCTATAAAAATGTGTAATCCAATTGGCAATTATAAAAATGTTAATAAGCCTAAAATATACCTAATAAACCTTAATATACTAATAACTTTGTAGTTACCTACACTTCAAGTGCTTCAACCCTCGAGCAATAGATAGTTACAATATGTATATGACTATATGACAATATACATGTTAATGATGACAACCAATATATAACAGAGTAAGATTATTTGAGAGTTTATATGTATTTAATCTTAGGACTTAGGAGCTTAGAACTTAAAGAACTTATAAATTAGGATACATATAGATTTGCATGGATATCTGGATATCACACGAACAAATTTAAAATATGATCTCTATTTCTCACTCAGCTACAAGTGCAAGAACACGGAGTACATTTACAGTCATTTTTTTATGAGTTTTTGAATTTAGAATTTTCATAAAATTCGTAGACATCACTAAAATTTGCAAAATTATATTGAGTTAGAAATCCATAAAAAATGTTCTTTTTTTATCTAAGATTTTAAAATTTAATACCGGATTCCTTATAAGTTTGTCTACTTTTACCGAAAAAAAATTTCTACCGAGAGTCAAATACTGAAATACAATATTTTTTATGAGCTGTTGAAATGGATATTGTCCGATTTAAATATTACATACCAAATATAGAATATCAAAAAGTTATAACTTATAAGTATACATTATTATGAGCTAAGAGTGTAACAACTTATTATAGACCAAAATATGTAACAATGTCAAAGAATCGTGAAAAAAATCAAAATTGTTAACTTTGTTTCATAATTTAAGCATACCATTATTATAAACCATTATTATATACCATTTATCAAATTAAAAATGTACAGATTATTTTGTTGTTAAATATTTATGACATTTTCAACTTTTATAGCAAAGGGTCTAAACTAATGTGCACACTGTCTAGTAGTTAATTCTGTTACCAAAAAATTTAAAAAATATGTAAACACAGTTTTTTATATAGTTATTTTATGTTCAACTTTGGGTTAAATTACATATTATTAAATAATCAAGAATAATAATTTAAGTAATATTGTTGTAATTTAAAAATATTATACGTGGATACCTACTTGAAACTTTTAGAGTATATTATTACATTTTATAATACACATAGTGACTTTTAAAATATAATTTTTTTGGTAAAAATGAATTTAACCTACTGTAATACTACCGCTTGATAGTAAAATAAATTACTTTAATTACAATAACATCATCAAATTGATCATCATCAAGTAGTAAATCACTGAGTTATATTATAGGCTGACTAACCGTCTTCGCTTAGAATCGATTTTTGTAGGTTGTTGTTTGTATACGATGATTTTATAACATTGAATTCAAATTTAACACCATCCATTACAGTGTCCCACTTGTAACTCGCTGTACAGGAGAGCGACATCCATTAACCTGATTTTTGAAGTTTCATATGTATTGTATTTCCATAATGTTCACTTTTGCAGTTGTATCTCAAAACATTGTTATGCCAAAAAAATTGTGTGATTACTGATTACCATATAAAATAAAACACAATAGACTTCTATACAAATTGGTTATAAACAAATATAAGCTTTATAGCCACTAAAAATTTAAAATTAATTATACACTTAATATTAAATTAGATAGAGATCAGAAACGTTAGACATTCGTACTTATTATATGTACCTAACATGTAACAAAAGCAATATCTATATAATTTATTGTTAATGATTATTATTTAATTTTACGATATTATTTCTGTACATACATTGCATTACCTACAATTAGTTAGTAAATTGATACAGGCTTACTGTACTATGAAGTGGTGGTATTCGAAAATAGGTCAACTCATATCAATAATTTTACTTATATAATACATTATATAAACGATTACAACGTTTCCATCAGTATTTTTTTTATATTTTTGGTAATTTGAACAAAAAAGTTTTATTTTTTAAGAATTTAGGCAAATATAATTCTTAAAAGAATATTTAAAAGTAAAATTAATATTTGTTTTATAAAAATAAATCATTGATGATAAGTAAAAAAATTAATCATAACGGAAGTAATATATTATTGTGAAAAAAAAAAATACAAAACAATTTTTAGTTTCAATTACTATTAAACGTTTAAATCTTAAAATTGTTATATTTTATTACCTCGATAAGTTGAAATGAAAAAAATTTAAAAAAATTAAACACAGTATATAGGTATGTATTAACACACCTGAAACCTGTTAATAGTAGTGTTGTTACTGATTTTTAAGCTTTGTGAGTCGTACATAATTGTGTTATTTTACGGATTCTCTTAGAAGTCTGAGTGTAATTTTCTCTTACACGAGTTTTGCAATAATTCGTTTACATTGGAGGGCAACTGTTGAACTGTATAAGAACACTCTTTACTCTTGAGAATATTGTTTTGTTGCAACATTACGACAACATATTATGTGTATAAACATAATTATAAATTACACATTTTTAAAATTTTCAAGAGCAAACTACATAATATTCAGATAATATTATATGATGCGTAGTTTATATCATAGATTCACTAATCAAATACAAGACTACAAGAGCCAAACATTTATTTATTAACATTTATTTATTAGGTAATTTTAAAAACTCTCATTTAAAATTTTAAGGCTTTTCATAAAGTAACGGGAAATAAAGATCTGCTTTCAAGAAAATATTTTCATTTTATTTTGAAACTCGAATACAAAGTATGATACCAATCAAAATATAAAACCGATATTATGTCATACTTTCAAAAATATTATCTATGTTGGGTCTGAAAGAGAAAACTAATATTTCTCTGACATCCTCTCAGGCCTCAGGGCAGGTATTCAATATCAACTTAAGCTAAAGCTTAAGACTAAGTAAAACTTTACTCTAATTTCCTGGATTTCAATCGCAGTTTAAGTATATCTTAGCTCTACAATGATACATAGTAGGTATCAGTTTTTTTTAAAAAACGCACTGAGTGTAGTCAAACGAGTTTATCCTAAAAATGTTAATTTTTTTTTATCTTATGGGTGCTGGCTTGAGAACTGTTTCTGGTAATTTCTATAATTTTTTTACTTGATTTTGAATTTTCCGACAAAATTATTTCCCAGTGAATTTCAAAACTAAGATAGAAAGTTAATATGATTGGTAAATAACATATTTGCAAAAATAAAATTACTAAAATGAAAGTTTTAACCACGAAAAAGAGGGAAAATCGTTTTTTCAAACTTTAATTATTGTACGACCTGGATTTTGAAGGAGAATAACCATCTTGCTATCTTTCAAACTGAGTTTGACTGTTCATGTAAAATTTCGAAAATGTTTATTTTTTGTCTCACTGAAGTGCTGGTGGGACCTGTTTCTGGATATTTCTATTATTATTTTACTGGTTTTGGCATTTTTGTACAGAAGACTTTCCATAAGAATTTCAAAACCAAGTTTTAAAACTCAATGAGGAAAAATAGGTACCTGCGTGACACCGGAGGCGGTGGCCTTTGAGTGTAAAATGCCGATGGCTGTGCTATTTGCCTTTGATAACAGTGCAGAATACTGCAGCCTTTGTATATTTGTATATGCGTGTGTTGGTTGGCCCGGAACAAATATATGTTCTGAAAATGCGGTGTCTACCATAAAATCCTCGTTTTATGAATCATCGACGTCTTTTACAAAAAATCAATGCTGATTATATACATGCATTGAGTTTTTCATTGTGTCTCCTACACTTAAAAGTGTTCAAAAAAAAAATTGTATTAACATTTCGCACGGCATATTAATATACTATATTACTTTCGAGAATTTCGATTCACTTTTTAGTGCCTAGTAAGTTGTAGGTACTTAAAATTGATTTTTCAGCTTTTCTTAAACGAAAGAATTACTCATAATAGGTACTTATATAATATGTGTTTCCAGAAGTATAAAGAATGAATATTATTTGTTATTATATAGTATATTACTTTCTACTGATGACAATTAAGTTTTTACTTCGCTAATATCTATCGATATAGGTGTATAGTATAATTTATACCATCAACGTTTTTTTAATCCTTTTTCACAGTTATTGTCTCTGAAATTAAATTTGTTAGTTCGTCGTCTATATTATGTTGGCTATAGAATCATTTTCGGGTAAAAATGTTCGGACTTTCAATTGTAATTGCTTTATAGTCTCCGACAACAATGCGTCCGTGGTGTAAATAAGGGTTGTGCAATAGTTAAGCATAAACCTTGAATGCTGAGCAACTGGAAATAAGATTAAAATAATTCGTTGCATTGATTATAAAAATAAGTCTATTCGTATGCTAAATAGTATTTACTTCACACTCCTTAATCCCGTGACAATATCTTCTCCTCTTCGGACCTTCATATCTATATTATAATATTGATTTATGAATTCCAACTAATTAATAGATGGCTCCAGAAATGGACATCCTACTCCAGTAAACTGAATCACGTCAAACATAACACCGACAATTGGATATTCCCTATCGAAATACCCAGAAAATTTGAATTTATAATATCAATAGACCCAGAATTGGACATACTCAAATTCACATAACGTACCTATGTTGCTTGCCGCTGGGTACATATTTTATGATTATTACAATTATTTATTATGATAATGTATATGAAAATTTGGATGATTAGTTCTGACAGTTATTGTTTTTATTAATTTTTTTATATTTTTAGGGATATTGTAATAATGTACAAAATACCTGTTCTATATATTAATCTTATACTGTGACTTCATTTTCTTCACTGACAGAGTTTACATAAACCCAATTTTAACTTTTTTTTTTCCTGGCGGAGTTTACACTAAAAAAAGGTACTTTAGGTGGAGTTTACATACACCCGTACCTATATATCATGGTAAATATTCTCGTATTAATAAAGCAACCATAATATATTTTATAATATATTATAGTATAATTTGCAGTTTGTAAAGTTATTTAATTTTTTAAGTTTTTATATTATACTATCATTAAGTCTAATTGTTCAAAGTTAAAAATTTGACTTAATTCATCAAAAATTTATAAAATGTTCATTTTTTATATCTAAAGATTGAAAATTTAAAACAAGGATTCTTATAAGTAGTTCACATTGTAACCAAAACATATTAAATATAATATATGAACATTTTTTTGAATTCCTACTTCAACATATTGTCTGTTAGGAAAGTGCATATAGTTGTTACTAGAGGGGAGAGTAAGAAATAAAAGATTCCCAAGCATTTTTCGATAAAATTGATTTTAGTTTTTGGGGTACCTAACTCATAACATTTTCACAGAATGTTTACATTGGCATTTTCTATACACCCTACAATTTTCAAAATATTTTGATTCGTTTTGGCCTATTTATAGAAATAAGAAAATTTAAATTTGTTTTTTTAAAATTATTTTCGATAAAACATTTTTTGCTCGGTCAAAGTACTTGAAAAATAAAAATAAGGTTTCTTATAAGTAAGTTGTTATTATTGAAAATTAAACTAATTTTAAAGTATTTGCAAGCATCGCTATAAATACATTTTCAAAATACTTATTTGCATTTGTTTTCAAATACTTTTTTATATAGAGTATTCAATACTTACGTATTTTAAATACTTTTCTAAATAAGTATCTGTATTCGTATCTGTATTCGTATCTGTATTCGTATCTGTACTTGAATACTTTTAAAAAGTACCTTTTACAAGACTGGAATTTTGACTATTATAGGTATAACACTCTCTTTTATATCTATTACATAATATTATACGTAAACAGAGTAAACTTATTTTATATTTTCAGTGTTATAGCAGATAAAATTAAGTTACATAATCATTGATTATAGATTAATGTATATCATTATCGATGTTGGTGAATGGTAAATAAATATCAAATGATTAGTTTTCTTCATTCTTTTATTAATAAGTTTATATTTTAAAACTTATTCATGAGTAAAATTTAGGGTATAATAAATAGCCTTATTAATTTGGGTTTTAAAATTATTAAAACATTTTTAGAAAATATCTAAATAGGTCCGGGATCGAGTCAATGGCCAATTATTACTATAAATTATTGCATTTTGAGCTGATTATGGTTTTTACGAAAAAAAATGTATCCATGATTCATCTACAACAGACACTCCTGTATAGTTATATTGTATTTTTGTTTCCACAGCTTTAACGAAGACTAGATGGATATTTGAAAAATTACTCCTTTAAAATAACATCTGTGTTTTATTATCCAATTATATGGATGTTAGATTTGCAGTTACAGCTAGTTTGAAAATTTAAAAAAAAAGACAATGCGCACTGTAAAATCATTTTATTATGGTAAATACAAACAGAATAATTTTGCTATACAAAAACTGAAATTACGGTAACGGGATTCAAATTAATAAAACTCAAACGAACTTAGAACACAATATTTTTATGATAGTAAATCACATAATTTAGGTATATGTATATCATCTTTGTTTTTTTAATTATATATGTATATCAGTTAGGTACTTATATTTTATAGCGTAAATAGCTGGTAATTTAAAATAATACAGAAGAATTAAATTGCTAATGTACATTATACAATAGTAGTAAATAAGAGATTAAAACAATAAGAAAAATTATTTATTATACTAAACTAAACATTAACACAAACGAAAAATATTTAATTTATATCATAAAACATGTTGTATGTAGGTACTTACAATTTTTTAGTGTATTATTAAACTTAATTTATAAGCTATTTTTAGCTAAATATAAATAATTTAAACTTAAGATGCTCATAGCTATCTAAAGTTTTTAAGTAGAATAACACTTTAATATAAAGAATAGTTGGACTAGGTATTAATAGTTATGACTTATTATTTATTAATATTATTCTGATCAAATAATAATACTTTTGTGCTACAAAATATTAGTTTAAATTATGCGTTTGCAGAGTTCTATAATTGAAACGGTTCCAATTTTTTTATACTGCGGTAGGCAATAATTTGTCTAGGAAATATCTAGTAAAATATGTGCAATACTTTCTTCACTAAATTACACTAAATTACATCGTAAGCAGCATTTTACACATTATCTGCTTTGGTAGTTAGGTATAATTATATTCTGATAGCTATATTAATTGTAGATGCGAGTCCAGGTGATCGTGAACATTACGATGACCTATTTGAATTCATTATTGTTATTATTGAATTTTTTCATTCAATAGGCATAGAATATATAGGATTTCAATATTAAAGCAAACATAGTGTTCTCCTGATTTTGAATTTCTTTTTTAATTCCGGCACATCGATATTCTTATGTAGGTCTAAGAAAAAAAATTATTTTTAGTTATATTTAACCATTAAATTAGTTATATTTAAAAAGTTATATTCAATTTATTACAAAATGATCTTATATCTTTAAATTGTGTCTTGATAGTCAGAGCGCATGTTAAAAAAATCAGCTCCACGGTCACACGGACCCCACTAATTGACAGAATCATTTGACCACCACTGTAGAGGGTACAAGACAGTGTATAGTGTATATGGTGCGTTTATAGACGTATACATTTATATATTGTACGAAACTTTTTTAATCTGATATTTGGTCTTATCGTAATTTAAAGGTTGAACTTGATAAATTATCTGAGACTTAATATTTTAACCTTAACGCCTATTCTAGAATAAACAAAAAATCCATATATCAATAAATATCTGTAAATCTCTTTCAATGATCACTGCTGCAGAAGGTTATCTTAAGGCTTTAACAGAAAATAAAAATAATATATTATTAGGGTATCCTTACAGACTACCAAAAAACAGTATAAAAATTAAATCCTTATTGTTAATAACTAGAGACTGGATTTATATGCGCCTAAAATCTAAAAAATAAGATGTTTCCATTATGTTCCGTAATTTTATCAAAATAATATTTTACATTCATAAATATTTTTTTACATAAAAATGTATTAAATACTGAAAAACTAAATAAAAATAGCAGTAATATTTTTCCTATAATTTGGTGATATACTGGTGTACTTATGTTATTATTGCTTACTTATATTTTATAGATGTGTGATTGCAGCACATAGTTACACATCTAAAATTCAGATTTATGAATTCAAAAAACAATAAAAATAACATTTTTAAAATGATAAAAATTAAAAAACTTATTAATGGGTAAAGTTCATAGGTAAAAGAATCATCGAGAAAGCTTAGTAAATATAACAATTGGAGCTGCATACTCTCAGTAAAAATATGTAAAAACATAAAAATCTCTAGTATTAATTAATAACAAGTAACATCACAGTCAAAATTAATTGTACGTACTTGTATACAATAAAAGCGTTACAATTGGATATATTATTATAGGTAGTTACCTACTAATTATATCATTTGTCTTGTGTCTTGAGAGTTGAAAAGACTACAGGACATTTAATAATTATTTTAAAACAAGCAAATAATTGATTTTACTTACACGATAATATAAATGTATTATTTATGTATTATGTGCGTATTCACATTTCACCCGCAGTTCAAAGGCGCTTTCTATTATACTTTACACCATTTCATTGATTAAAAATACAAGCTAGATGTAACAACTCGACTAACTGTAAAATGCAGTAATAGGACTATGTTTAGATAATGGAAAGTTCTTAGTCTTAAAAATATTCAAATTAATACAATTTATTTCATTCTATGTGGTTTTTTCTTTTTGTCGATTTCCAACTTCTAACGACAATATATTGTCTATAGTAGTACGGTTACCGTATATCTATAATCTACTCGGAACGTAAATATCGTGTAAGAAAAAATACTTAGTAATAATATTATTGATTTATTGTTTTTTTTTTTATCCTATTGACTTATGTCTTATTAGTAACATAAAATTGTTGTTTGTATAAGTTCGAGATTTAACTAAAAAAGTGATTTTAGGAAAAACAATTTTTTTCTTTTTAAATATATTACTACTTGCTTACGAGATTATGAAAATTGTCAATTTAGTACACTAGAGGTTACTGCAGGTAAGGTTCCATTAATTTCACTTAATTTTGATTTTTAATCTTTGTTTTCGAAATTATATACTTGAAAAACTGATAGATAGGAATATATTAAATAAAAATAGTAGTAATAAATCGTAATAATTTATTGATAAGAAGTGCTCAATGTGACAATGTTCATGACATTATAAAAAGTTGGGCGTTTTTTTTTTTACTTAGATTTGTTGATTATACAATACTACATAGGTACCATATACTATAACATTCTGTTGTTCTTCTTAAGAATACAAATTATATTCGCCGTCTTGTGCAAAGGTTTTTTTTATTTAGGTTACGAATATTACGATCAATATTATAGTCAACATTTAAAAAGCATTAAAAATATAGTTACGTATTAAATATTATACAATTACATAGCTTGTTCAATATTAATTATTTTGAATAATTTATTACACTTTGTGTGGTTTGTATTCGATAAATAATTAACGTCAATTTTAACTGACTATACATATAACTATATACTATACTAAATACTTAAATTCTAATTATCATCAAACTAATTTATATTTTCAATGTGCCATTCAACATAATATTGTGCAGTTTAAGTAAAATCTATTAATATTATGTGCATATTACATGCGTGATGTAGTACCTGTATAATTAAAAATTAGAAGAAGACAATTTTAATTTTGAAATATTCATCATAAGTACTTAGTTAATTTATTGTATTGTTTTTTTATACGTAACTACTGTTTTAGTTTATTATATAATAGTTAAATTTAATTTAATAAGTTCATTTAAAATCTTATAAATTCTAAAAATATTTAAATATTGTTATTTTCAAATTATTTTTTTGTCTAGTCACGGGGACAATACATAGATGACATAGGTTTATACATTTAAGAGTAATGGTAAAATATTATGAAACTGATATGTGCACTTTCGAAAAATAATTTTGTGCACAAAGTCGTATCCACGTGGAGCCATGGAGGTCAAGTTAGGTTTTGGAGTTTTAAAGTTGAAACCTCTTCTATATTACATAACTTTAAAAGCAATATCTTACACATACGTTAGGTTGGGTTAGGTTATATATAAGTTAAAAAAAGACTTAAAAAACACTCTACAAGAAGGTAAACATTTCCAAAACCATACTATCGAGTGTCACGTTTGAGTACTATTTAGTTTACTATACTAAGTACATTGAAGTAATTTTCAAATATTATGTTCTTCTAAAAATAGTTGATATAATACGATTGATATTTAATTTTTTTAAAGTATTTATAATAAATAAAGATACTTAACCATAATATAAAATAGATTTTGTTTAACATGAGTTCAATAGAATTTTAACTTTTGTGTCATTTTTTTTTAAACTAAGTGGGTATCCATAAATATTTAATGTAGCAATACCTATCCACAGAAAACTATAAAATAGAAGTGCTGTATAGGCATATCTATATTATATAGCTATACATGCATTTTTTGGAAGGAGATTCAACACAAAAACGTGTTTACAGACTACAATTTTTTGTATAAACATCATTATTAAACGTAACAAGCTTCAGATCAGATTTTAAAAATAATAAACCTAAATTTAATTTTATATTGTTTACCTAAAATGCATGGTATATTGTTATTTTACTTATTTAACGATTCGTTGAAAATTAGAACTATTATATAAGCTGATTTATTCAAATTATACAAAACAGATGGATATGTTACATTTTTAATCATTGGGCGAGTTTCTCGAAGCTCGAATTTTTTATCTTACTACTTTTAATAATGATATTAAACATATTTGAGATAAAAAATAATGTATTTAACTTTTATTGTTATACCATGTCATCAGATTCCATTCTGTTAGAATTTAAACTAGGTATGTTTGCCAAGTTGTGGATGTTTTTGTTTTATATTCGTCATCGCTCGAATAAAATAAAGTCTATAATATATGTTTCATTGTTTTATCACATTCACATTCGCTCATTTTTTTGCAACTCTAAGTTTGTTATATTTTTCGAAGTTGTATCAAAATCGTATTTACTTAGTGTTTGTTAATTACCTACTTTCACTAAATGTTAACATTTCCATTTTTGGTACATGATAAAGTTTTTTTTAAATATTTCAACTCTTTTTAAGCTGTTTAAAGGCATAACAATTTTTGATTTTTATTGATTTTAGTCAAAAAACTTGAAAATTTAGTTTGAAGTTCCTCAATGATTATTGTAATATCAAGAAATAAAAACAAAAAAAAAAAAAATTTAAAGATAAATATGCACAATTTTTTTCTTTAAGTATTTAAAATTCAAAATTGTCAAAATCCTTCATAATTTTTATAGCTAAATATTGGAAATCTAAAACAAGGTTTCTCATAAGTATTTCCTACTGTAATCCAAAAATAAATATACACAGTTTCTTATTACATATTTTAAGTTCAAATTTAGACAAAATTGCATATTTAAACTGAAATAATATGATTTTAGTTGTTTATATTCAAATGTTCATATTAGTGATACAGTAAGTTGAAAGTTTTAATTTTTGCCTTAACCATTGCTTTTATTATATTATTTATATTTCATTATTATTATAATAGTATGTATTCAATATTTATATCATAAAATATTATTGTTTTTAACTTTTGAATCAATACCAACTTACAGTGATAGAACAAAGTGAATAGATTTTTGGTATAAATAAGCAATCTGCAATACCATAAACTGAATTTAAATGTTTTGAAAATGTCACTGTAACATTGAGTATATAAAATATAATAATATACATAAGAGTTTCAAATCCACAAGAAAGATATTTTAGAATTATATAACAAAATAATTTTTTACTAATTTTTTGAACTTTAAATTTATGGTAATATTAATTTTTTTGAGGCGTCCTGGCCTATGATAACTTAACCAGGAACATTGAATTACATTTTAAAGCCTTAGCTGATCAAATTGAACATTTTATTTATTTTTGAATACAAAATAATTTTCAAATTTTGAATTTTATTAAAATTTAAGCTTCAAATGGTTATAATAAATCTGTTTCACGGACCTTTTATATTTTCAAATAATAATAATAATAACAACATATGAGAAACATTGTATTAATTTTTGAACTTTTTGATCGAGTGAAAAATTTAAAATTGCACATGCTTATAAATAGCTCAAAAATAGTCAAAATATTTTGAAAAATATACCACGTTTAGAAAACGCCAATATAAATATTTGGTAAAATTTGTAGGTATCTATGGTTTTTTGTTTTTGAATTACAGCAAAATAAAAATTAATTTCGTCGAAAACTATAGTTATGCTTAAAAATGTCAGTTTTTCCCTAATTTTTTTTTTGTTTTCCCAATTATTATGAAAAGTTCTGGGAATTCTTCCAGAAAAGGGTTAAGAGACTGAAAATAAAAATTTTTCTTACTTTTTCTACTAGGTATAAAAAGAGTTTTCACACGATAAAAAAAACCCAAATCAATGTAAAATCAATACATTCGTCGTTCCGGCTCAGAATCTAAATCAATTCGTGATGTTTTAAACGAAATATATTGTTTTATTCTGACCTTGAGATATTGGTACAAACTTTCATACATAATGTTAACATATTTCATCATGACAGTTGTATGATTTAAAATATTCTACGTTTTACCTCAAACATGTACGTTATTACTTAACATATATATCGCGGCTTACGAGTACCTATATTGAGGTATAGACTAAACTGTAACTGTAACTCATAACAAGTCATAACAGTATATTATAGGATTTACATTTATTTAAAGGTACTTTGCACGAATTGTAAATTAGCTAAATTTATTCTGCATTTTCCAGTGTAATTTAAGTTTTCGTGTAAACGTCAAACGGTGTGTTATTATTTAATTGTTATGTTTATTTTTATTAATACTTTACTGTATTTTATTAGAAAAAAAATACACTAGTTACTTTTTTCTCATTGGTTATAGTACCTATATAGTATACAATGTATTATGTATATAATGGTATATATGGTACGGTTCATCCTAAAATATTTACGTTAAATAATTTAAATGGTAAAAAAATAATTGTCTTATAAACTGTATATAGATATAATTTGTCAACCATTTTGAGTGATTTTGATTTAAAATACCCAATGCTTATTGTTTTAACACACTTACATTTTAAAAGTTCTATTCTTTAGAGACAATATAAATACGTCATGGTAAACTAATCATAACTAAACCTCTAAAAGTAGTTTGTAGATTCGATGTTTTATCAATGCATTAAAATGTTAATAATAATAATACACCTGCTCTGGATTGGAGTTTATTGATGCCAGAAAATGTCTAAACGAGTGAACAGCATCTGATGTCTGTTCCACTTATTAAAATTACGATTGTATATATATATTAGGTATACGAGAAATCAATAATATCATTCAACGAATTAAAAAATATAAATACATTATTTTTAAGTGGATGTATAGTTTAAACATATGGAAATTAAAATATAGTATCTGCCTTTTTTATATTAATATTCAAATCAATGCGTATGTTGTATAGTTATATTCTATTTGATTATATAAAAGGTATTACTTTATTACTAATCCCGTTTCAATATTGAGCCATAATAATATGCTGTTATTTTTTAAGGTTTTAATTTGGTTTGACTGTATTAATTTGATTGAATATTTTATATGAATTATTCATGTACTCGTATAATGTACATTGAACAAATCTGTGAAATGTTGAAAAATGGTAATTTATTGAATTTTAATAATTGTTAATATTATAATTATACTCTAAAATACACACCATTTCAAATGTCAATGTCAGTCTTAGATTTTAAAGATCACTCGATCACAAACATTTTGAAAGCAAAAATTGACTGCAGCTATATACGTTCCGAACTAGGATTGAACGAAGTATATATTAGACGTCCATACATATAGGTATATATAAAATATAATGGTACCTATATACTATATCTGTATAGAGTTTATCGAATTGAGGCATACAACCGTTTTTGCTCAAATATAGGGGATCTTTAGACAAAATGAAAAACAAAAACCTCTTTCTTTAACTTGATGTCATATTTTATATTATATAGCTGTGTACCTTTATAGACTTATGGTAGGTATACGTACACCTATACGGCTATACATATACATATAATACAATATTATTATGTGAAGCCCGTAGCGCTGACGGCGTTCCTATATATACGTACATTCAAAGCTGTCTCTGTTGTGGGGGGGGGAGGGGGGGCACCAGTTCGATTGGCCTAGAAAAATGCACCCTCCCCCCGACCAACGAACAACCGCACACACTCCGACACCCGACATAACCGATGCGCCCGCGGTGCAGCGGTCCCTGCGCGTTTTTGCGATCGAAGCGAGGCGCTCGTCCCGGCGAGCCGTTTAATACGCCGCCTACAACACCGGTAGGCCGCCGGCCGGGGGAAATACAGCGCCGCGATCGTTGGTCCCACTGCGTGACCGTCCGGTGGATCCTGCGTGATCCGGCTTTCCTTTGCGCCGAGACCGCAACACTACCGCAGTCCCTGAGACACGGCGGACACGACGAATCTAGCTGAGGCATTTCCGGCACGGCAACCGAAGTGTACCCACTGGCTATACTGTATCTACACGTCTTGCAGAAAGGTACGTGTTACTTATCAATTATTAATATTCGGAATTCATATTTTTAGACAGTGACTTTAAATTATATTGTTAAGGTATTCCAACGATAAAATTACCATATTTCGGGTCTCATGACTTGTCGAGCCGTGTATTCTCCGAGTCTTCGCTTATTGATCTTATCAAGAACGTTCTTTTTCTGTCCTGCTCACACTTCTGAGTGATTGATTGGTACTTATTGAACATATAGCCATACCCTACGATGCGTCTTGATGTCGTTTCAATCTTCTGAGTTGGTTTCGTTCAATTCTTTTCCAAATTATACGTTTGTAGATGCCAATTTCCTTAAGCCTTACGAGTACAATATAGGTTTATATTTACGACGTTATTGTTAATCTTATACTACACGATTTCATTTCTTGAATGTAATTTATTTTTAAAAGTTAATAATTTTGATTTTTGAAGTATCTAGCGTGACTACATTATGCATGCGATTACCTACTACTGTTATTTTAATGTGAAATGTCGACTATGTTATGAAAGTTAGAACATTTAATTTATAGCATTAAATTTAGCTACTACTGATTTGTATATTAGGCAATTATATATTTACCTTTTTTACCGTACCTCCCGTAATTAATTTGCTTAATCTATTTTGACAAACTGTCAAATAAAAAAAGGTTAATTCAAGTTTCAAATTCAATATTTTTATTAAAATATTCAATAATAAAATTTCAAATTCTTCATAGTAAAACATTAAAATAAAATACTTGCTGTATACATTACACATACATTACGTATAAATAATATTATTATTTTATCCTAAATAGAACACAAAGCAAATAACAAATTATTCTAATAACAAAATGTAACCATGTGAAATATTAATAATTTTTTTGTCAGTTAAAAGCTAATTTATTCATATCTAAATATATTTGTTTTATTCACTTCATATACAATAATATTATGATAATATTTTAATAATTATAATTTATATGAGTTATTACTCACTAATTTTATATTTAATAATTAAAAATCCTTCTTAATGGTTTTATAATGTCTAGTAATACATTTTAGTCTGCACAGGTAATTTAACAAATTTAAGTTGAAAGTTTACAAAGGAAAGTTTTTTCTTATTCTTATATGACGTCTGTGTATTAATTATATGCATACCTAAATGTTATTTAAAATATTATTCTTAATTTATGACTAAAAATGTTATATTTGCTTAATTTGAAGGTATATAATTATAAAACATAATATTATGACGATTGAAATAATTTAGTTCTGATATTTATTTCTATAGCGGTTAAGAATTTTTATATTTTTTGTTACGCACTTAGGTATTCTAAAAAAAAATCATCAATATTACATAATAATTACTAAACTTTACGTTATTTGTGTTAAAAATAGTTCAGGAACATAAAAATTAAAATTTAGTGTTCACTATTAATCAAATGGTTCATGGTCGGTTAAAGCATTTAGTTGCGTGATACTCATAAGTTGATACTGTATAGTAGGTACATATAAATATTAAATATATAATATGTCATTTGATATATAAGTCTCAGAAACTATTAGTGTTTTTAGAATTTATTACTTATTGGCTGATTACCAATCAATTTTAATCATATTATCATAGTCTACTTTATTTAAATATATAATATTTTATAACAGCGTTAAATATACTTGCACTATGCACATTGAGCACAATACCTATGTTTTTTTTTATATAGCTAGATGTTAATTAAAAAGACTTCCTAGAGAATATAAAAATACTGTTATTTATTTATAGGTACAGTTTTCATTTTTACTTATAAAATTTAATACAAGGATAATTTTTTTTTAAAAAAATACGTTATATAATATTTTTTATTTTATTGTAAGAAATACATTGATACCGTTTAATTTAAATTATAGGGAATAATATTGTAAATCGATAAAAATTCTAAGTGAAGTGATTAATGTGTAGGTAACAATATGATGTTATTTATATGTTTCTGTATTTACACTTTTTCTATTATGTGATCAACATAATTTGAATTTGTTGAGTTTCCCTTGTTCTCTAACTTTGAAGAGGTTATTTTTTGGTTAGTTCAATAGTTTCTCTTTGCATAATGGAAGACTAATAAAAGTCACACAGTTGACTTAAAAAAAAAAATTCCGCTTGGTTTAATAAATTTCAGTTTTAAATTCAAATTTGTATGCTGTGAATATCTTTTATTGACATATATCATACATTTATAACCCTATGCCTAGATTAACAGAGAAATACGAATGAGCAATACTAGAAGTTGTGGGACCATAATATATTATTATCATTGTCAATTTTATATAAACTATAGACTACATATATTATATAGTTATTATTTTCTTTAAACATAATTGTTTACTAACATATTAGTATTATACATATTACATAACCCATATTATACAGGTAGGTACTGTGACATGTTAATTCATGTCAAAATGTCAGCTTATAATTAAAGTAAATAAAAAAAAAAATTATTTTTTTGTTTGAAGAAACAAATTATGCAGTATAAATCTCAACACCTTTTATAAATTAATTGAAGTGATAAAATTAGAAAAATACTCAATGAGAAAAATTGTGTGCCCTTATTATAAAGAAATGGACTCTACGCCTAGCTGTTAAGATTATTGTATATTTATAAGTTAAATATAATATACATTTAGCAAAGATTTTTAAAGGTTTTTCTGAAAGTTAGAAATGTTTGAATAACAATATTGCTTATTATTTTCTTAAATTAATAACTTAATTTTACTATCGGACATTTTTTTGTTAAAACCAAATAAAATATATTGAGTAGGTAGGCTATGAATACTGGAGCTAATTCTAGAGCAAATTTCGCAGTATGGGATACCTATTATGTTCTAAATAGATTATTTGACTGTCTTTTAGGTAAATCCTACTTTTCTTTTATTTGGCTATAATTTTGTATTAGTTATAAAGGTCCAAAGCCTCTACTCTCATTATAAATTAAATACCTTGAGGTGTAATATAATTAATGCAAATTACGTATATGAAAACATTATGTTTTTCATCAACTTAAAGAAGTGAATTATTTACATAAACACAATTTAAAATTTAAAAAAGTAGGATTTAAGTAACTTAACTGTTGTAGATTATATTGATAATAGATAACTAGCAGCTTTTCATTTTCAAATTCATTTCAATAATATTTAATATTATCTTTTTCGGTAGCCTCAAAGTTCGAACGTTTAATGAATTTAAAATATTCAATGTACTTTATCATTGTTGAAATTGTCCCAATTGTTTTATATACCTATGTCCTATAATCTATACATTAATACGAATATTCGTTTAGCTTCTGTCATATTTTTTTGTTCGCTATTTCCTGTATACATTCAGGCGTCTGAAATTAAACATAAAATGATACTATTTTGTTGTAATAACGATGTGTTCATATAAATATAAAAAAAGTGCAAAAGTATATAAATTTGTGCTTTACGTGTTCAATTGTAAGTTGAGAAAATACATTTTTTTATTGAAGCGAATTGTGTTAAATAATTTTGAGTAAAATCTTATCACCAAAAGTCGTTCAACGAAAATTGATAAAACATTGTATATTATAGCCCAAAGTAAAGCTAGCATATTTTTATCGAAAAATGCATTCATTCACATATAATACTGTGAATTGAAATAAATTTATCAATCTTTCTCAATATTTACCTATTAAATTGTTGGCAGAGTTAATGGCATACTATCGACATGTGAGATATATATTATTTGATTTTAGTCTTATATATTTTAGGTATGTTTAGTTTTTATTATTAGTGTAATTATCTAACCATGGTTTTTAAACAGATATAAAAGAATAATTTGTGTTGTAACTAATGTATGAGTTAGACATACATTGAATTATTTTATTTAAATATAGATACATGTTTAAGAGGACGTTATACCCGCTGCGTTGTCTTCGTCTTGCAAACAAATAACATAACAAATTGCACATTCTGAATTATTCATTTAATTTATGTTATGTTTAATTTTAAATTGAACTGACCAATTACCAAATTTAGAAGTAAGAATATTATCTAGTGAATAATATGGATTTTTTATATTGTTATTTGAATATGAGCTTTGATTATTTTAAAACTGTAAATTGTGCAAAACACAACAGAGTTAAATTTACTATTCAAAACTTACAATTTGCCATATTATGCATTTGTAAGACGGAGAGTAGGTATGGCGTCTTCTTAATGTTAAAACTTAAAACTAATTTTTTTTTATTTAATTAATTTATAATTTAATAATAAGCTCTACGCGAACCTAATAAATTATAATAGCTAACCAAAAATAAATTATTCATATATCTATACTTAACTTTATACCTGTATAGATATTAGATGGTGTCCCGCGAGGATTTACCATAAATTTAAGTTATGTAATAATGTAAATGATAATACTTTGCTATTTTAAAATTAGTAATCACTAATCTTCACAAGACATTTTGTATTTATAATTTACTGACTTTACTATTAATGACGCAGGTTTTAGGCATTTTAGAAATAATTAATTATTTATTATATTTTAAATTTATATTTAAGTATTATATATTTTATCACTAATACATAATATGAAATTAGTAATTAGGTACACTGAAGTCAATATTAAATAATTAACAATAATAATAATTTATAATCTAAGAGTTTAATTTACTATTTCAAATAAATATTACCTTAATGAAATGTATACATTATATATAGGTATTACTGTCAATAATATAATTTTATTATTATTAAAAACATATTTTAAACGACCTAGTTGTATTTTCATGAATTTCCTCAAATAGTAGATAGTATATGTAAATAGTTGCTAAGGTAAGATATTTTATTACCTACTTTAAACTTCATTCCGTGCTTGATATATCAACATGCCTCCGAAATACTTACATCATTTTATTTTTTTTATCTGTAAATTGTCTCATTCAATTTTAGTATCGTTTTATCAATATCCATGTTCCAATTTTTGTAGAAGTTATTGCGTAGTATGTATAAAATATTTTAGAATTTCGCCTACCCTTAAATTAATCGTATAGTGTGATACAAATAAAAGAAACATTAGGTAACACTTAAAATAAAATATTAATATTATACTTTTGTACTTCTTCTAAAATTATTATTACGATAGTCACTAGTAACTTAAGAAATTTGGCTATATCAGGTTAATTGGTTCTGATAAACTATAATAGTGATGATTGATAAATATATTATTTCTTAAATAATTTAATCACTGGTATAGATATTATTATTCAGCGCTTTAACCATTAAACCAGCATATTGCATAAAATCTAATTTATATCTTCAATATTGTAATTTATAATCATTACTGTTGTTTCTCACGTCAAATGTGGTAGCACATAATATTATGTGAATAATAATTAATATGCATATATACCGATATCCAATTTTAGATAAATTATTATTTATGCACTCCTATGGAAATTATAGGATAGCAAGGTATACCTAGGTGTATTTTTTGAAACAAGAATGATAAAATGAAAGAAAATAGCTCAATATAGATTAAAGTATTTTTGAAGATATAAATTAAATTTCCAGCAGTGAATATGTAAGATTGCTTCAAACGTTCGGACCACTCCTTTTCCTAAACAAAAAAATTATAAAAGTGGATAAAACTAACAAAAAACTTAAAAATTAAAAATTCTGAAGATAACATGCTTTAAGATACGATATAGTTTAAAAAGAATAAATCTTTTTTTGATGATTTTAATTTATTATAAAGAAGCCTTAGACGCAGCATTAACGATTTCGACTTAGAAAAACAAATACAAATTATACGCCTAATTGTTTATTGTTTATTGTTAATATAAGCCTTTTATAATTTTTGCTTTTAAATTACTTAAAGTACCAATTTATGTAAAGAAAATGTATTCATTGCACTGCTATAGACAAAATATTATTACAAATATAATTGTTTTAATAACCTATTTTATGTTTGAACAATAAAGTACCTTGCTGTCGAGTTATACTTCGAGATCAATAAAATAAAAAAAATAAAAAAAAAACTTTTATGATATTTAATAGGTACATTAGGTAGGTAATGTATTAATATTTTATGTTATAGACTATATAGGTATTTTATAAATTTGTTTTGATAATCTTAATTTTTACACGGATAAAATATAAATTAAACATTGAACTAGTTACTTTATTTAATGAATATTTAATTATTTTATTGTATCTACATATTAAATGTTAGAAAGTATAGTAAAATGTATTTATATGTGCATTTATTAGTACAAGTTCTATATTAAATTTGATTCAAATTTTAATTTAATTTGTTTGGTACGGATCAAATATTTATAATTTTCAGTTAGTTTATCGAACTGAACCAAACATCCTCAGTCTAGTTTGATTCATAAAATAATTAAAATAAAATCACTAACCATAGTAATTAATACAATTATTAATCTCGAAGAATTCAATTTATTTTTTAAAAATTAGTTTTATCCTGCCATTGAACGTTGTCCGTTGAATGGGTTAAGACTTTAAGAAAATAAGTCAAATATCAATTTTTTTCAGAAAACGAAAATATTCTCATTTCTGCATTTGCTGTAGTTATAGATTGTATTTATACTTCATAACTAATTTAAGAAAATAAATAAAAGTTATTTATATATTTGTAATAAGAACTACATAATATGAGTATCACATTGTTTACTACAAAATAGAGTAAGAATCGTAAAAATTAAATTTTACACTTGCTCTATGTCTTAACATTCTTAACTGCAAAAAAGTCAACTGTATTAACATTAATAAAATAATAAATGTTTATTAGGTGGAAGAAGATATCTATGTTTTTAAATTAGGTGTTTCATTATTTTAGTGTAGTTGACGTTGCTACATAAATTAATTTCTATGATATCATATTATATTTTTGAATGTTTAATTTAATTTATTATACGCCTAGCCAATAGCCATATACATAATAAGAACTAATTAGAGAGATTAAATTGCAATTTCTTAACACAATTTATGAAAATAAGAATTATTACTATTAAATATTAATACACATTATAAACATTGGTTAAGAAGTGTACTTTTGAAACTAAAATATTTATGTATGGCCTTTTTAGTTATTGAGCGTTGTAGTTACCAATTTATGAACACATTAATATTCCATTGATCACAATTTTATTAATGTGACTTTTTTATCTGTTGCAGGCATAATTTAGCATATCTAATGAAACTTTGAACACGTAGTAATTAAAAATGGGCAACCCATCAGATCACGTCGAAACTCCGCTCACCGGCGGGTATCTACTGATTGTATTAGCCGAACCCAGGAGTGCTGAACACAAATTAGCCATACTGAAAAAACTCACAAAAGGTAAAACGAATAATAAATAATAAAAATGTATATATAAATAAATATACTTCAGACAGGTTAAGTAACATGGGTTTATTTTGAGAGATAAAATCGTATTGGGGTGGCGTACGTCTGGGCATCATTTCTATTTTAAAAAGTTCTGTCTCCAATACTCTCAAATGTCATCAGTTAAAATAAAAATTAACTGGATTACGTACGCTTTGAAGGCAGAAAATCGATGAAATAAAACTAAAACTAAAAATGATGCTAAAAACGTATATATAAACCTATACAGTGCTTATAGAGGTACATTATTTACTGTTTAAAATAAATATAATAATAATATAAGATGAGTAATATTAATTGACTCAAATCTTTATAAATTATCTACGTTTATTCCAAATATTAGTGACACACAGCATTTTACTTCAATATTATAGTTTGTTGTGCTTTGACGAGGGATTTTATTATTACTCGGTCTGATGTAAAAATATGACTACTCAGGTCTTGTAGGTATTCTAATAGAATTGTAACATGTGTTTCAATGTTGCCGCAATCTGTTTAAATATAAACTGAATCCGCCCAAGACCCTTCATTTGGTAGTAATTTTAAACGAGAACGTGTACACGAGAGGACAAAATGTGCATGTCAAATTAAGACATTGTGTGTTAAAATAAAATCTTAAAATTAAAATATGACGATACATTGTCTCACAGTTTTGTCATAAAATTAACATTATAAATCTATATAATACGCTTGTTGTTCATTAAATAATATGATAAAAAATTAGGTTTTCAATTAATATTATTGGATTTATGTTTTTTTTATACACCTTTATAGAATTAGACGAATTTTTAGTGACATTCAAATAGTCCGTTTGGACCTAATAAGTCGAAACTATCTAACATTTTTATAATAACAATACGCGTTAATGAGTATTTTAAAGTTGACAATATTATGGTTTAGGTAGTTATTAACCAAATACATTTTAAGATTATTATTTAATATTTACTTATTTTATTAGATTTAAAGTAAAAGTTTCATGTATCAGTATGTCTTTAGCACAGTACTGAAATAAAAATTGTATCTACTATAATATTATTATAACATTTTATTATAACTTGTTTTAACTATTTATACTTAATAAAATATGAGTACATCATCTGCCTCGACGAAAAAGGTTGTATCTCAAGTTTACAGCTTTTTTTATACACATATAATGTTGTTACAAATATTCTATTCATAATGCAAACAAATACTATAGTAGGATACCCTAATAAAAGAGTTTCTTTTTATATTAAACTATATATAGAAGCAACAAAAAATAACAAAAATAATCAATAGTATTACTATTTAATATAGGTTCAAATTAATATGACATTAGCCGTTAGATATATAACAAAACGCGTTTATTCCCTACCAACACCTTGGAAACGTTGAATGTTGACGTCATGAAGATATATTCAAATCACTGCAAATTATTATTTTATATTCTATTAACTGTCAAGAAATTAATTCTCACCTTATGTTTATATTCGGTTAATATTATTTTTAATAAGTTGTATCATTATAGCAAACTACAAAATTTAAAAAATAAACATTTAAAACTTACCAATACGTGAAAAAGTAATGTAATTAATATATTATTACTTATTATAATAGTAAAGTTAAACGATTGATTACTAAAACTATAAGTAAAGAGAAGCTTAGAGATATTGATAGCTTAACATTTTTCATATTTATTATTGTAAAATGATTGAACCGTTATTTAGCAGTAGGTATTTTGTATTCACTATTTTTATGATATGAATCAAAAAAGTTTGAAGTTTAACTGTGGTGGAAGGTGTGAAACAAACAATAGTTTTTTTTGTTTAACGTTTTTTAGTTTTGAAGTTCATATACAAATCGGTTATACTCGTAACATATTTATTCGTTACAATCAGTGCAAATTGTTAAAATATGAACACATAAATCCTTTTCATAGGTACATACAATTTTAAAATCGTTCTATAAATATTTTAGAACCCAAGCTCAAATGCGTTTTAAAATTTAATAATTTATCACGACTTTCAAAGTTTCAAGTATAAGTAAAGTTGCACACCCAATTTCTGTACCGTATGTTTATTATTTATTGTTTTAAATTTTCTTTTATAAGGCTTTGGTTGTTAGAAATGCAGCTTTCATTTTAAATTACCCTGGCTTCTAAAATAATTCTAATTTTAAAATGAATTTGGTTTTTCAATGTTCAGATTTCATTGTAAAATAAATGTGTTTTTGTTTATAGATTATTTTTCAGATAGGTAGGCATCCATATAATATCCTAAATATTTTATTTTATTAAGATTAAAATATATGTTAGGATAATAAGTTTAGTGTTACCACATTAAATTAATGCTCCTATCTTTGATAATCGTATACACACATTTTTGTTATTATTAACTTAGGTGTGGGTGATTTGAATATATTATACTATATTATGTACCTACTATAATTTTAAATTCGTAATATTTTTAGGCTATTAAGGACTAAGGAGTGTCCTGAAGCAAAGCAAAATACTTTTTTCAAATAAAAAAATTAATAACCTTTTAACACTATGAATACATCTAAATTATTGATCTTTATGTATTATGGATAATAGACCAACCCGGGGGGTAGGTTAAGCCCCCTCCAGATGTCCACCTATGAGCATTCATATAGATTTAATATCTGCCCGTTTTTACTCATCTATAGTATTTATACTTATATAATACAATAATATAATAAAGTAAGTACCTAAAAATAAGTTTTTTTGTTAAAGATTCAAGATTGTATTTATCTACCAATAGTCTAACAAAAGTAAATCATTTTTCGATATTGTTTTGATCAAGAATTTCACCAGATAAAAAAAATACGATTTCTTCAATATTCGTTAATCGTTAATGACATGAAACATTAAAATGTCATTATTTTAAATCTAGTTTGAATGTGGTGCCATGATTAATGCAGAGATTAGTGAGATCTTTCACTTAAGGTTTTTTTTTTAATGTACAAATATATTTTTATAAATAATTATTTTAAGTATCAGTATACAATATGTAATTAATTTATTATGGTGTATTTTATCCATTTAATTTCTTTTTATAAATAACCGAATTAATTTTTATGAATTGTGCATTACTTAATTTGGGGTAATCAGTTTAGATACTTATAAAATCTGTAATAACGATTAGTCCAAAAGTTAAAATGTATGATGGTCAATAGTGTAAATTTTATTGTATCGTGAATTATAAAACATAAAGATTAATGTACTAAAAATAAATTTGTTTTAGCGTATTATTCATAATTTATAGATAGAGTTTAAAACAAAAAATTGCTGAGTTTTGTTTAATATTAATTATAAATTATTCATTGAAGTGTAAAGTAAAAAAAAAAATGATACTTTCACTAAAATACACAGTGACAGTAGTAAAAGTTTAAAACAAAACTCTAAAATAATTTCAATTGTTTCAAACTTAATTGTTTTTTCTTGGTTGCGACTTGCGAGTATCAAAGGACAATGATATATACAAATTCCAGATATAATATTTTCTAATCTGTCTTAAAAATAATACATTTTAGATGCGTTCACTTAAAAGTTACGACTTGAGTAAAGATTTTCTAACTTAAGAGGATTTCAGTACCTACACTTTTTGTTTTCACTTTCTGATCCTGCAAGTGCAATATAGAAAATTCGCGTTAAGCAGTACTAACCTTATGTGGTTAGGTTTAGCATTAGAGTAGATTGACCTATGTCATTCTTAAAGAGAAGAACATTATCTGTGTTCTTAAGATGGTTAGTAGCGAGATATGATCATTTTAAAATTGTTATATTTTACATATTTATAACTCGCATAAAGATTTAAATATCGTAAAAAAGAAACTGAGAAAGTGAGAACACATATTATGTTTTAAACATGAAATTTGATGCTAGATCAATTCACTCTAATACTTAAGCTAACAACACGTCAAGGTTGGTTCTGAGGATCGTAAATTATTGTTCATGTTCCGCGTGGGTCAATGAATGAAAACAAATAGTGCGCTGACCCGTCTTGGACGAAAATCTATATCAGTTATAAATGTGATAGTGTAGAATAAATATATACCATCGAACCATCTTCTAGTCTAATATAATTTATGTTAGTGGATTTGTATTACAATTTACAATCCTGTCAAGTTGAGATGAGAGAGTGCTTATATAATAATTTCCATCGAGTCATATTTGTATTTATCTCAAAGCCTACATGGTTTAAGTACTTTAAGCTTCGAAAAATATATATTTCTATTTTTAATTGCCAGCTGTGGTGAAATAAATTCGTAAGAAAAAAAATAAAAATAACTTACATTTTTGTATTAAACAGTGTATATGGATACTTAAGATTACCCCAAGTCTACTATAAATAATAAAAAAAGCCACTGTAGTTCATATAAGGGCACCACCTTGTTTTGAAAATATTATCACGTAAATAATGATGTTGTAAAATAAACATAAGTTGTATGATTAGATACGTTTCTGTAATGTACTAATATCCTAAATACCTATAATTACCATATTATGGTCACATAAATGCATAATGACTACTTATAGAACCTTGCGTGTAGTTGAACTATATATAGGAAGTATATTGTATATAGTACCACGATTTGTATAACAGTTTCGTGATAAAAGCCAATCATTTTGTAAACACTTTTTCTATAAATATTATATATTATCGGGACCGTCTATCTATAACAAGGTGAAAATCTTCCAATTCTGAGAATTAATAAATTCAACAATTTTGTGAGAAAATTTTTTCTGGCAACTTTTTACTAGTGGAGATAGAGTAGGTCAGGTATTGATTGGGCTGCGGGACTCAGCAGTGACGTTGCCGAAGAGCAGGGCGTGGCTTATCTGACTACACCCTCTCACCACCCCCTCCCCCTCAGACACACACACAAACACATACACACTATAGGTTTAACGGTATCAGCTGGTGTCCATGAGCATTACGCAATATCCGTACAAATGTCAGGTCAAGTGATCGACGAGTACCTAAAAAGATAGAGCAAAGATGGAAAATAAAAATCAAGCCCTTTAAGTTTTTTTCATTTTGCTGAAGAGCTATGTCCCCCTAAGTGAATATTTTATACTCACTTTCTGTGTGACATTCCATAACTTGAACTTCGCAGGCACTATAATGACAAACAAAAGTACATCATCACAGAAACTGAGCTCGTTAAACTTGCAGAATGCAGAATACTCGAACCATAAAATCACAACACATCACTAAAAAAAAAAATATATAATGATGAACATTTTAATCATATTTTTAAATGTTATAAGTATTTAATGTGCATTAAATGTATGCTTTGAGAATATAAAATAATTGGCTAGTATATATCCGCTAGTGGTGTACTGGTGTTAGTCTTAAATTCCCTTAACACTTGTCCTGTTTCGTTAATAATACCTACAATTTATCAACATAATTAATAGTTATACACACACACTTATACTTTAAACCCGGTAGATAGTTCATCGTTTCTCGTAATAGGACGGTTATGTAAAACAATGGATCTTACATAAATTATCGTAAATAATTATTCATATATAAATATAATACTATAGTATTATAATACTTATTTTGTGACACCCACGATTAACCATTTAAGTCTAAGACCATCGTTTATACATTTATAACTTTAATACCAAAATTAATTGTATTTATTAATTAATATCTTTATTACAAATATTTTTTGAATCAAACCTTCAAAAAAGTGTATTCTGGAGGAAAGTAAATAGTAGTCGATGTACTATTGTCAAAGATTATATTATAAAACGTGAACATTTTTAAATATTTTATTTTTACGTAATATTGAAATGGTGACAACATTTATTTTATTTTTTTTTTTCAAATATAAATTAAAAGCTACAACCTATGTAAAATAAGAAAACGTATTATAAATTATTATTTATGATAAATTGTTATTTTAAAAGTAGTTACTTACATTAATATTAAGCCCATCGTTACTTAAAATAATTAATTTTAATAAAAAAAAGAAATTTAAGTTTTAATTACTCATTGTTGCCAAATCATAAAATATTACCATCATGATTTATGATTAAAAACAAAAGTGACATAAATAAAAATTGAATGGGCCCACTAAAGTCATTTACTGTATTCTTGATGTTATTTTATTTACTATTTTCTTCAAAATAAGTAAACGAAGCAATCATTATTTTTTATCAATAATAAAGTGAAATATTAATAATTATCTACATTATACTTTAGGGTATTAAGTTATCTAATATTAAATACTATTATTATTGAAACAATAAAATAATGGGATCATCGTTGATTTATGATAATGTTCAAATACTGGAAAAAGAAAATAATTTTAACAAATTTATTCTTTTTGTAAAATATAATTTAGCTTTTATTTTCTTTAAAAATTCTATAATATAAAATATGAATACTTTTAGAGCTATTAAAAACGATTTAGCTAGAATATTATATAAAAAGTATACCTGCGGGTACAATATATTTTTTTGAAATTTAAAAACGTATTTTGTTATACCAACACATTTAGTATTTTTAAAACGTACTTATGGTTGTCAGTTATGATATTGCTAGGCAAATATTATTTATTTATAAATTTTAATTATCATTAAAAAAAACATTATATATTAGAGAAATTAGACTCTGAGATTTTAATTAAAGTTATTTAATACATACCTACTATAAAAATGTGGTTTGGTTTGAAATATTTAATACATTAATTTTGTTGAAATATTGATTGTTTTCTCATCCGACTCAACTATATAAGCTAGTTAAAACAACAGCAAATCGATGTAATCCAATGTAGGTATTGCGCTTATACAAGTTGATGCCGCTTATTATTTTAATTATAAAAAGCATCGGTTACTAGGTAAAGAAGCTATAGAAACTATTTTTGGACAAAAGTGATTGATGGACATCCAACAATGGTTTCTTGCTCCAAATATAAAATTTGATCGATATTCCAAACATGACAGGCTTACATGAAAATAAAACTTTTACAAATCAATAGGTATATTATGCAGTAAATATTAAAAAAAATTTTTCTTAAAAACCTGACAGTCAATTTTTCATATAATAATAATCTAATAAAAATTTTTAATGATAAATAATAATAAAAATAAATAGCTAAACAAATGTATGGGTATAATTGTGCTCATAAATTTTTTTTTTAAGGCTTCAAATACATAATTTATTAGCCTGCAATGGCTTACAAAATTAGGTAACAATTTTTTTTTTATAATTTCCTTGATATTGTGCTTGTATGAAGTATTGTTAATCCATTGTTTTAAATGTTCGATATAAGATCGGCTATCTTGATGAAGACTATAATATTCTTTTTTCTTCTCCGTAATTGAATACTTCTTTGAGTGGGATTGTGTACTCATACAATTATGTGGCAAGAAACGTTAACATTATAGACTACATAGTTTTATAAAAAAATCACCAAAATTAGATTTTGCAATGCTGGTGTTTAAGGTCTTTCAACCCACAACTGAACTGTTTTCTTATTTTCAACAATGTTGAACTATATTCCGTTATAAACTATAATATTGTAAACATTGAAATATAACGAATTGGTTAAAACAATATAAAACAAAATATGATACTTGAGTACATGATATTTGAATCCAAAATATTAAACAGGAACAGACTTCATTAATCTATAAATTTTGTAATATATTTTTTTGTGTTAATAATATTATCAAAAGATCTATTCTTATCCCTGTGGAAATCAAAATTATAATAATAATGGTAGGAATATCAAATGAAAATGCTCTGCACACCAACTAAAACACGTTTCACTTATAATCTATTATTTATTGGAAATTACATGGTAAATATTGTTGTAATATTCTGTAAAATAATCACGTATTGGTTAATATTTAAGGGCTTTCGTGTTGGAATTATGAAGAGAGTGGCGTCGACATAGTTACTGAATTCAATGCTATTGTTAATCAAAATATTGAAGGCGAAGAAGGCAAAAATGGTATATTTATGGCTTAGTTTAGTTTTTATAAAATAGTAAAGGAGTATTTACTAATAAAACAATTTTAAATAATGAATTTTTAAAATACATTTTAGGTGAACAACTTTTTCAATATGCTAGTGATAATTTAGTGGCGGAAATTCTTATTAACCCTCAACACAGTACATTAGTGCAATGTGTAAGAAACTTATTAGCTAGTTTTACTAAGTATAGATGTATCATACATGCGGGATATTCGTTCACAGAAAATGGATCGTGGATCCTTCAGGTTAGTTAATTTTATTTAATTAAGTACCAGTTGATATTATTACATTTTGTAATCAATTTTTATTATAATTTATAATTAATATTGGATATCATTAAATTTTTTTCACTTCTATTTCAACACCATTATTATGTGTATATATAATATACATATATATTGTGTTCAAAATAATAACTTACATATATTTATTTTATATTATATCGATAGAATATTAAATCATTTATGATCAACAACTAGTTTAAATTGAATCATCAATTAAAATATAATTGTATTAATAATTGTTTCTATAATTATAGGACGGTTCGTTTTCTGTCACTGACTTCTTAGATGCATATAAAACAGCTGAAGCTCAGCGCACGATTAGACTCCATGAAAATCAGATTCGCATTGAACTTCATTGTTCTGCAGATGCTGATTGGAATCAAGTTGGCCGAGTTAAGGGCACACGTTTTCTGTTGAACCCACCTGAAAAAATAGTTGAAAATGGATCAATAGAATCAATCGTAAGATGGCTTTGTGATAAAATTGAAGTTGCTGAACTTGATATACTACTTGAAGGGTCGCAAGTTGTTGGAAATATCAGATTTAGTAGACCTACCCTATATGTGTTTCCTGCTGGTCAAGGCGATTCCGCTTTATTTGGTATTAATGGATTCAATATGTTAATTGACGGAGGAGCTGGAAGAAATTCTTGTTTTTGGGGTTTCGCAAGACATTTGGACCGATTAGATGCAGTTCTATTAACAAGACTCAACAGTAGTAATTTGGAGGGAGTTGCATCATTTCTAAAACGAAAAACCATGTCTTCATTGTATCCACAAATAGGACATTTTTTCTGTAACTTCAAGGTAAGAAATTTTACATAATAAATCATTTTAAATTCACATAAGAAGTATTTCCATTTTCTTAAGTGAAGTATATAAAAATAATGAAAAATGTATTCGAATTGAATATTTTTTAAATGTTTTGTTTCATTTCAACTAACCCAAGCTACGTCAGAACTGCCCAACACTATTTTATACAATAACTTGTTTAAACTCAATGTATCATGCATACGATAATTACTTTAAATTAAATATAAACAATGTTTAATAATATTAACGGTTTCGATATAAAAGTTAAAAAATTCAATATTTAGTACTTAGTACGACCTTATGGGGTTTTTATAGCTATATAAACATTTTTATTTATATCACCAACATATGTTTCAATCCAATTTAATTACTTAGAATATAAAAATATTAAATAATGTTTTCTTTTGTATCATATTAAGTATTATAAAAATAGGTATTAATAATATTCACGGTTGTTTTAATATTTATAATATATATTTATTTTCAGACAAGAAAACAAATATCATCCCCTGACATAGATGCTAAACAAGATATTCTTTCAATTAGCTTAATTGATACAGCACAAAGCATAATAACTGATCTTAAGCAATTACAACTTCGTCCTCATTTATGTTATCGAAATATAAATTTAGAGCCAATAAATCTATATCATAAAGTTGGTCATGGAAAATTAGATATGTATGTATTAAATCCTTCCAAAGATAGTAAAGAGGTAAAAGACTTTTTGGCAAAATGGAATGAAGGCGATCAAAAATTATTTAATTCTACAAAAGATTTACAGTTTCCGCTGCCGAACATTATATCCGTTTGTACACTACTAGTATGGCAACCAGCAAATCCAAACACTACAATCACTAGAATTTTGTTTCCAGGAAGTTGTCCTCAAAATAAGATATTTGAATCTTTAGAAAGAGTCAGACACCTAGAATTTTTAAAACATCCTTCATGTTCTATTAAATCAATGAGTTCATCTACATCGGTAACAGTCAAATCTCAGACGACTAAGAAGACTGTTCTTGAAAAAATGATTCCAGGTGAAACTAAAACCGTTAAGACTATGGAAAATTTAGAAGTATCAACATCGGCCTCAAATGCTGTTATACAAACAGCTATAATACCAACAGTGCCCAAAGAAGGAATTCCAAAGCCAAAGTTTCCCGTTGAAACAGATAAACCAAAACCAAGCATAAAATCAGTTACAAAAGAAACATCAAACGCAAAACCAAAAATTGAACATAAATATAGTTCAATTAGCGCAAAAGTAAATTCCAACAAGGTTGTCCAAAAAAGTTCAACTACCAAAAAATCGTTAAAATTATCATCTAAATCTCCTCCTACTGATAAATCATCACCCACTACTCCAATTGAAAATCAAGAAAAAGCGCCTAAACCATTTAAACAAGTTATTAAGCCGAAATCAACAACTACAACTTCAAAATCTCCTTCAAGCACTCCTACTAAAAGTAAGAAAGAGGAAGCCAATCGTAAAGTTTTAGTTTCTTCGAGAACAAATTCAGGCCTAAAGCGAACTCCAATAACTAAAAAAGAAATAAAACCAGCTCAACCAAAAATCACGGAAACTTCTTTAAAAAAAGACCCAAACATAGTTTATAAATCAAGTTTGATCAGTTGTGACAAAGACAAAAGTGGTGAAGAAGAAGATATTTTGATTGTAGAGAAAGTAGCAATTACACCAGAAAAATTATTAACTCCTGATGGAAAAAAAATTATTGCAAATGAATTGGATGGCATTTTAACAACAGCTAAAGATATTGTAACAAAAGAAAAACTGTCAGACTCTGGAGCTACTACAGCGCCCACTATGCCGGAAGATGAAAAAATCACGGAATCAAAAAAGGAAATTGAAGTTAGCGAATCAGACAAAAAAATTGAAGAATTTAAAAAAGCCAAAGATGCATTAAAAACACCAGATGAAGTGGCTGATTTACCATTTCACGAAGAAGCAGATGAACAAAAACCAAAAATTACTGACAAAGAAATTGAGTCAGAGATTGAAACCCAAGAAATTGTGCAAGTAGAAAACGCCGAATATGTACTGGTTTCATTAGATTCCTCTCCAGAAGTATTAAAACGACAAGTGTTGGACACGGTAGGTTTATTAGATACCGAACTTGAAGAAGATTCTGATAAAGAAGATGAATACGCAGAAACAAAACAAAGTTCAATTCTTCCTGATATTGATGAAAAAACTAAATTAATAGAACATTTACTTGAATCATCTAAAGATTTATGTGAAATAACAGACAAAATTGATGAACTAAAAAAACAAAATGAACATGAGATCACCAACCACCAAATTCATGACCATTTAGATAGCTCTAATCACGATAATACTAAAACATCAAATATGTGTACTCAATCAAATAAACAAGAAAACCCAACACTTATTCAAGAAGGAGCAACATTTGAATTACAAGAAGAAAAGAGTATCAATGAACAACATTCAAAAATTGTTTATGAAAATAACAAAGATTTACATAAAAGTTTTCATACAGATGAATGTAATGCAGAAAAGCGAGGAAACTCTGAAGATTTAAAACAAATTATGACAACTCAAGAAACAGATACAGAATTGAAAAACATTGAAAATAAAACTATTTGCCAAACTACAACATATCCTGAATCACTGAAAACAGACCAAGATGAAACTAAAATGTCCACAAGACAAGAACTTGAAACAGTACCGTCAGATTTAAATTTACACGAAGATTCAAACATAGTTAATATACAACAAAAATCAGAAACTCAAATAAATTCTGACACTGAATGTGAACATCAAGAAAAAACAACTACTGATGAAATAAAAACGAAAGAAAATAAAAGTTCAAGTAGATCAAGTTCTATCTGTGAGGAACATAATAGAACAAATGAGACAAAATTATCCACCAAAACAAGTTATGACGAGCCTTTAGACACACAAGAAATTCATAAAAATACTGATAAAAGTGGATCTACTTCACTTTATCAAGAACAAGACAAAACAAATATTACAATTGATAAAGAAAATTCAAAAGCATCTAACAAAACAGGCTCAGTTTGTGATGAACCTGTGAAATCACCAGTTCATGAAACAATTACAGCGACACATGCAGTTACAAGTAGATCTGGTTCAATAATTGAAGAACCAGAAAATGTAACTGATATGCAGAGGTCAAAAGCATCTAGCAGGGCTAGCTCAGTTTGTGACGAACATGTGAAATCTCCAGTTCATGACACAATCACAGCAACTAATGTACTTCTAAGCAGATCTAGCTCTACAACGGAACACCCAAAAATTATTCCAGATAATGGCACTGATATGCAAAAATCTAAAGCATCTAGTAAGGCTAGCTCAGTTTGTGACGAACCTGTAAAATCTCCAGTTCATGAAACAATCACAGCAACACATGCAGTTACAAGTAGATCTGGTTCAATAGCAGGAGAACCAGAAAATGTAACTGATATGCAGAGGTCAAAAGCATCTAGTAGGGCTAGTTCTGTTTGTGATGAACCTGTGAGATCTCCAGTTCATGACACAAACACAGCAACTAATGTACTTCTTAGTAGATCTAGCTCTACAACGGAACACCCAGAAATTATTCCAGATAATGGCACTGATATGCAAAAATCTAAAGCATCTAGTAAGGCTAGCTCAGTTTGTGACGAACCTGTAAAATCTCCAGTTCATGAAACAATCACAGCAACACATGCAGTTACAAGCAGATCTGGTTCAATAGTAGGAGAACCAGAAAATGTAATTGATATGCAGAGGTCTAAAGCATCTAGTAGGGCTAGCTCTGTTTGTGATGAACCTGTTAAATCTCCAGTTCATGAAACAATTACAGCGATACATGCAGTCACAAGTAGATCTGGTTCAATAACACAAGAACCAGGAAATACGTCTGATATGCAAAAATCTAAAGCATCTAGTAGGGCTAGCTCAGTTTGTGACGAACCTGTAAAATCTCCAGTTCATGAAACAATCACAGCAACACATGCAGTTACAAGTAGATCTGGTTCAATAGTAGGAGAACCAGAAAATGTAAATGATATGCAGAGGTCTAAAGCATCTAGTAAAGCTAGCTCCATTTGTGATGAACCTGTAAAATCTCCAGTTCATGAAAAGGTTACAGCAACTAATGTACTTCTAAGTAGATCTAGCTCTATAACGGAACACCCAGAAATTATTCCAGATAATGGCTTGGATATGTCAAAATCTAAAGCATCTAGTAAGGGCAGCTCAGTTTGTGACGAACCTGTAAAATCTCCAGTTCATGAAACAATCACAGCAACACATGCAGTTACAAGTAGATCTGGTTCAATAGCAGGAGAACTAGAAAATGTAACTGATATGCAGAGGTCCAAAGCATCTAGTAGGGCTAGCTCTGTTTGTGATGAACCTGTAAAATCTCCAGTTCATGAAACAATCACAGCAACACATGCTGTTACAAGTAGATCTGGTTCAATAGCAGGAGAACCAGAAAATGTAACTGATATGCAGAGGTCAAAAGCATCTAGTAGGGCTAGTTCTGTTTGTGATGAACCTGTGAGATCTCCAGTTCATGACACAAACACAGCAACTAATGTACTTCTTAGTAGATCTAGCTCTACAACGGAACACCTAGAAATTATTCCAGATAATGGCACTGATATGCAAAAATCTAAAACATCTAGTAAGGCTAGCTCCATTTGTGATGAACCTGTTAAATCTCCAGTTCATGAAACAATCACAGCAACACATGCTGTTACAAGTAGATCTGGTTCAATAACACAAGAACCAGGAAATACGTCTGATATGCAGAAATCTAAAGCATCTAGTAGGGCTAGCTCAATTTGTGATGAACCTGTTAAGTCTCCAGTTCATGAAATGATTACAGCTACTCATGCAGTAACAAGTAGATCTGGTTCAATAGCAGGAGAACCAGAAAATGTAACTGATATGCAGAAGTCCAAAGCATCTAGTAAGGCTAGCTCTATTTGTGATGAACCTCTGAAATCTCCAGTTCATGAAACGATTACAGCAACTATTGCAGTTACAAGTAGATCTGGTTCAATAACAGAAGGACCAGAAAATACGTCTGATATGCAAAAATCTAAGGCGTCTAGTAGGGCTAGTTCAGTTTGTGATGAACCTGTAAAATCTCCAGTTCAAGAAACAATCACAGCAACACATGCAGTTACAAGTAGATCTGGTTCAATAGCAGGAGAACCAGAAAATGTAATTGATATGCAGAGGTCCAAAGTATCTAGTAAGGCTAGCTCTATTTGTGATGAACCTGTTAAATCTCCAGTTCATGAAACGATTATAGCTACTCATGAAGATACAATAAGTTCTGGTTTTAGAACAATAGAACACGGAAGTACTTTAGAAAATGTTACCGATATACAAGAATCCAAAACAGAAAGTACAGCTAGCTCAGTTTGTGGTTTACCAACTGAATCTCATGTTAATGATACAGTCAACGCATTAAGCAGTACATCCAGTTCTATCACGCAAGTATCAGAAAGTATTCCAGAAAACGACATTAATAAGGAAGGATCTAGTAAATCTGTCCCTGTTTGTGACGAACCAGTGAAATCTCCACTTTGTGAAAACATTATATCAGAAGATGTCATTACAAATATATCCAGTTCTATGACACAAGGACCAGAAAATATCACAGATAATCAGTGTTTAAAAGCGTCCAGTCAAACCAATTTAATTAGTGAAGAACCGGTAAACTCGTCGGGGCTAACATTAATTAATACTAATGAAAGTGAATCAAAAAGTATATCGAGTTCAGTTAATCAAGAACAAGGTATTGGACTCTTTTCTATTGCGGACAAACAACAAAATAATTCATCTAGTAAAGATCGATCAATTTGTGATGAAATATCTACAGTTCAAGAAAATATATCGTCAAATATTGCTAATACAAGTATATCCAATTTAGAAAGTACGTCAATAAATATCCTGGGTGAGCAAGAATTAAAGACCTTAAGTAAATCTGTTTGTGATGAGCTTTTAAAATCACCTGGTCTTGAAATCGACACCGAAGAATGTGTAACAAAAAATACGTTGAATACTGAATTGGATAAAGTGGAAGTTACTACATCTATGAATGCAGACTATAAATGTGATGTAACTACTATGTCTCCCAACAAAGAATTGTATGAAATAGAAAATAAAGTCATGACTCAATCGAGAATTGATTTTTGTAATGAAGGAATGGTGAATACTTCTATTGATGATCATCAAGAACCTAAAGTATTTAACAATGAGGGTTCTACTCATAGAGAACCGATAAAGTACCAGGAAAAAAATTGTAATGAAGATTTAATTTCCAATAAAACAAATTCTAGAGAAGAATTACTTGAATCTTTACCTACAAGTAATAATTGTTCTACTGTAGATGATATTATATCTGATAAACCTCTTAAAGAACAAAAATCCATTTCTACATTATTAATAAGTGAAAATAGTTCACTTAACCAAGATACAGAATGTGCACTTATAATTGGCACGAACAAACATGATTTTGAATCATGTAGTATAAAAGATTCGTTTGACCAGGATAAGAACAAATCCTCAACATTTTCGTCAAGTAGTACAAGTTCAATTTGTCAAGAAATAGATACTCAATCTTCAAAACTTTCTAGTAGAAAAAGTTCTGTTGTTGATGAAACAATTGATAATCCTTCAAAATTACAAATTATGGAAAAGAGTTCTAGTCTTCAGGAATCAAATGTTTATGAACACAGTATTGATGATAATTCCAAAATATTCAACAAATCTGGATCCTTGTGTGATGAAATGCTAAACCTGCCATTTACTAAGGTAACAGAAAACATAATTTCAAATAAAGCATATGAACAAGCAGTTTCTTCAGCAACTACCATCGGAAGTACAGAATCTAAAATAAACAATGAAGTTGAATCAATGTGTGAAGAATCTATTAAGTCTCATAATAATGAAATTTGTACAAAAGAAAATTTAATTTCAAGTATCTCAAGTTCAATTCACCATGAAACAGAAGATGAAAAGTGTCAACTACCAAGAAATAGTTCTGTATTTGATGAACCTCAGAATTTACTGATTGATGATAATACAATTATTTTGTCACCTTCTGACAATAAAAATAAGTCTAATGTAATTGAAAAAAAACCTGAAGAATCAAAATCTTTAGGTAGAATAGGTTCTTTGTGTGAAGAAATTGCGAAATTTTTAACTGATAACGATAACAAAACATCAACTATTATTAAGCCTGAATCACAGTGTAGCTTAAACGAATCTCTTCCTTTAAAAAGTGAAAAAGAAGAATTAGAAGTTGAAACTGAAACGTTATTACAACTTAATAAAAATACTGATACATTAAACAAGGTTGAAAAATCTCTACAACTTGACGATAAAGTTAAAGTTGATGAAAAACATGATAACGTAAATGAGAAAAATACAGATCATAGTCTTCCTGTTGAAAATATCACTGTTTCTAATAATAAGTCTCCGAATATCTCAACATTATTGATTGAAGAAAATAATAAGACTGGTATAATGAATGTTGCTCAAATAGTAGGGAAAAATATCACTGACGAATCTCTTACTAAGCATACCGTGATTACTGATAATGAATCCAAGAATTTAAAAACTGTCACTCCGACCTCCAATATTACTTCAGAAGAATGTATTAGTAAATTATCAAACGTATTAATTGAAGATGTAGTTAAAACATCTGATGATAAAAATAGGATATGTGATTCATCAATAACAGACATTTGTATGAATCAACCATTAGGTGTTACTTTGAATATTGAAGACTTAGGTGTCACTAAAGACATAGTGATGCAATTAAAAAGAGATGTACACGAAGCATTGCACCCATGTAGTAGTGATGACGAACGGCCATTTACTCCACACAGCGAGTCTAGCATGTCTAGATCAGCAATGAATATTGATGATGACGACGATGATAACGAAGACAATAAAATTGAAACTGATGATGATATGCCCGGCTCCCCTATGTCTACTGGACCATCACCCGTACAAATGCAACTCGATAATCGACATGTAGAAATTAACATGGATTTTAATAAAGCTATGCAGGAACATAGGATTACTAGAGGTGAAGATTTGACAACTACTGAAGCAAACGGTAACCACGTTACAGAAATCAAGACAACTAAACATGATAATATTAACCAAAACCAAGGTACATCATCCGATACGGTTCAGAGTTGGGGTAAACCATTAGGTCTACCACCAGTTCAAAGCATTAATAATAACGGTTTTGATCCAATTCGCGAGTGGGGAAAACCATTAGGTCTTCCGTCTCCAACACAGCCGATCCTTGAACTCGCTGAACCTCAAAATATGAGTAGTAAGACAACACCCAAAAAGAACGTGAAAAAGATTATAGACAACAAACCAATAATTAATGTCATGGGTAAGAATATAAAAATAATTATATATTTCAAAATGTTATCTATTTATGTAATTTACAATAATATGAAATGGGTTGAGTAAAAAATAATATTATAATATTATTCTTTTAATTTTTCAGACAAAGATGCTCAAAATCGAATCCGGCGATCGGAATCACCGAGTAAACTCAGGAGTCGATCATCGAGTCGAATGTCGAGAATTAATCCCATTTACCTGGATCTTATTTATGTGCCACATCATGGAAACTCAAAATATGTGTCTGCTGACTTCTTTAAGCGGGTACGAGCGAGAAACTACGTTTTTAGCGGTACAGACCCCAGTAAAGAAGTCTTAAATGCTTTAATCGAAGGAAAGCAAGCTTGGGAGGATCAAGATTTAGGTGAGTATCATAAATCTTATAAACATATTTCGTTCGCTAATACAATGAAACATATTAAAACAGAGGTCACCATAATACCAACTTATGACACTGATACACTGGGTCAGTGGGTGGCAGAAAATGAGGAATTGCTGAACAAGTTGAAGATCGATTTAAGTCCAAGTGCCAGCCGATGCACGATAAAATTACAAGATCATAACACCAGCTGCTCCGCATATAGACTAGAATTTTAATTAAAATTATTACAGATAGATATTAATGCGAGTATTGACATAGTCTTCGTCCATCATATTATTAGAAATATATTGTTAAGTGTGATAACTGATAAAACTGTCTGTCCATTTTACTTCTCAATGAAATTTATGGATGCTTTATATTATTATTAGTGTAAACAAGTACAACAAGTAAATTCGCTTCCGTTCTGGATTTTTTTTGGCAGAGCGTGCGAACAAACAATGCACACTAAATTACAAGACTGGACAATCCATCCTGGGTAGTTCTACTATTTTTCTTTCTATTATATATGAACAATTATAATAAAGTTTAGCTACTTTTTATTCATTCACATTTTGTGTAGTACCAACATCGGGCGCTTCTATTTCACTTAAACCAACTTTATTACTGTTTAATAATTACTTTTTTTCATTCTTCTTAAAATATTTACAGTAAGATACGCAATGCATATGCTTTAAAAGATTTTAATTAAATATATGTATTGTGTAAAGTAAAAGATAATGAAACTAGCAGATATTTTATCATAAATAGTTTTTACAAATTCGCTTTGGGAATTGGAATTTAAACATGTCGAAAACGTTATGTGATGAACATTTTTAATAATACATTTCTACGAACTGACTGTACGACAGGGTAATCGGAGAGACCGTTTAAAATCGGATATCAAAATTGCTGAAAAACCTATATACCTAATATGTTTTAGTTATTTAATTTTTAATCCCACAATTGTTTGACATTGGACAAATTATGATAGGTGCCTACTATTTCTAAGAATCCTTTATTGAAACTGATCCAAACATTGAGTCCATGTTAATATTTTACTAAAAACCTGATGTAGATACCTAGGTATTTATTCATCATAAATATTTTATTCCGAATTATTGTTATTATAGGCTAAGCCGACTAATATGTTTGCCTGTTGTCATCATCTATCAGTATCTTCCAATGTTTTAGACTAGTTTGAAAAATATATTAATTGAAAAGCTTTTTATGTTCGTCAGAATTAATATTATTATTATTATTATTATTTCACATCATATTTGATTGTAGATCATCGTGGAAAATATGATACTTGTCCATGCGTATATACATAAGAATAATATTAATAGGTAGGTACTGCGTTTTGCATTTCGATTTCTTCGGGGGTAAAGATGGATAATAATATTTGAATGGCGCACCTTAATAAAAAAAACCTATTAACGACAATAATAATAAATTATAGTTGATAAACCACTATGACTAGTGATAGACATTAGTTTGATTTTGATTACTGTTCATCGAGCTTATGATTTATTTTTGGGTACTATCGTAAATTAGGATCGCTATATTATATTATTATATAATAATAATTTGTACAACTATAACGCGTCAACGCAAATTTCTGTCCAAGACACTCCTACTTCGTTACGTCCAATTCATCCATCCTCTTTTCCACACACAGTAACAACATTTAAACATAATTTTACCCCTGTTCTAATTTGTTTATTACCGTATTGTTTATCAGTGGTCATGACATATTATAACTTATAAGTATTAAATATGGTTTGCATGAATCTATGTATTTCACTGTACGGTGTACGTGTGTAATAAGCGAATTAAATATTAGACAATTATATTATCTTTATTCTCACTAGATCTTATCCAACAAGCATTGTCTACTTATATTCGTGGCTTTGTGATTCGTATATATAAAAAGACATAATTTTACACGTATACCTATGTAATATTTATTATCCACATTCATAGCTCGTCGACCTACTTCGAAGGCTTGGTATGATTATTATTTAGGATTCGTGAAAGAGCTTTTTACGGGTCATTTTTTAAATGGTGCTATGTTCCGTCAAGGATAAAGTTACTCTGATGACTTAAGAAAAAACGTGATTTATGTATTTTAGTTTTTAAATATGTTAGTATCATTATACATTAATCTTTTATACGGATAGTTAATTGTATTGAATAATCATAACAATATAATATTAATTCATTGAAGTGTGTTTTACAGATGAACTCGTCGCATTAGGTTTATTACTGTGTAGTTTAAGATTATAGATTATTTTTTAATTGTATTTTATACTTTTATCTTTAGTGAATTAAAAAAAAAGTTATTATTGTTTAAAAAAATTACGCAGTCTGCACGATCTTCTAACATAATACCTATACGAATCGATTTTTGCATTTGCATATTAAAAACAATATTTTGTTGTGTTATTTAATAAGTCTAATTTATCTGTTATAACATATTATAATATATACCTACCGTATATTACTTAGCTATTTACAAGTTTATATAAATGTTATCTAAGCGTTAATACAAGTGGAGTACACAATTAAAACAAAATACTTGATTACATTTGCAAGTAGATACATAAATAGCTTGTGATAATACAGAATTTTGTTTTACATTTTAATTCAACATATGGTTTTATTTCTTTAAGGTTAATTTTTTTTCTTATATTATATTATGTAAAATTTATCAATGCTATTAAAAGAAAATGCTATGTTGTTCTTATATCGGCCTACAGATTTTTTTCTTTTTTTACTAATTTATTATTATATACCATTTGTATTATCATTATTAATATATTATTATTATTAATTTTATTCGCGTTTAAATATAAATTACTTACTTAACCTTCCAGCTCTTAAAAATCGCAAATGATAATATTGTATAAGGGTAGTTTGTTAGAATCTGTAATTTGATAATTAAATGTTTGATTTTAGAACTAAATTGATTTATTTTTTTATTTCTAAAATTATTGTAAGAAAAGACTTATTCTTACTCAATATCTCAGTAATAAGTCCATACAAATTTCCTGATGTAATAAGTACTTATAATATTTAACTTACATTTGTGTCATACTAGAAGAAATTAGTGTGCGCTGTGCATTAAACTATGTGCATCTTATTCTATAAAGTAATTATTCTTAAAGTAAGTATCCCTAGATAGTTTTTTTCTTTATCGACAGGCTATTGATGATTTTCAACTGAAAAGATCCTTGGACTGTAGGACTACAAAGAATTGAAAAACATCCCTGTAATATAAATCTGAATAATATTAATATTAAATATTTGTAATATTTTTTTTTTTATTTTTTTTTTTTTTTTTGACATAAGCAATCCATACAATTTTGTACAGTAAGTTTATATGATGAGAGTATTTAAATGACATGAAAGGTGTGAATTAAGCAGCCACCCATTAGTGACTCTTGGCTATTGATTAGTTATTATTTTTTTTTTTTTCCCCCACTAAGAGACATTAGACATTAAAGTTTTGTAAAAGGTCATTTCATCATTTTCTTTTTAATCTGCGGTTAGGATTTCCTGAGAAAGTAAGGATGGAAAGATCTTTTATGAGAGGGTGCTTCCTCATCTATTGTTTTCATATGGAAATCATTATGAAGAGCGTAGTTAGAAGTTTGTAATACGAAAACACCTTTTTTGTCGTACTTATATTAACTCAGTCTATGTGCATAGCAAGGGAAATATGTGTATCCTTGTAAAGCCTGCAATAGGTGTTGTAGAGTAGATTTGCACAACAAAAAACTTCTATACACATAATATTATAATGATGTTGAGGCAGGTAAACCTATATATTACGAAAATAAGAATACACCAGTGAGGCAGTAAAAAAAAATTTTGAAAATGTTTGCTGAGTGCGTCTTGAATCGACCTTTATTTAATGTTTTGAGTGCGTCCGGAATAAGGTATCGCTCGTATGCGTCGTAAGAGAAAAGGTCATCTTTTTTATGAAGTCCGGGTCGTTCCAGTTCATTTAGGATTGTGTTTTCTAATGTGTACCACGAGGATATATACTGGCTTACACCCCAAATGATAAAAATTAAAAACAGAAAGAACTCTGGATATCCAAAATGACCAAAATGTTTACCAGGCAAAGTCAGGTAGGTAAGGAGTAATACTAAAAGTAATGACCTAACAATTTATGTAATAAAATAAAATAATAATTAATTATTGTTCGTTATTCAAATGTTAGAGTTGTAGGTATTGAAATAGAAATCGGTTACCGGTATTGCGGTATTATTGTAGAACCAGTATACCTGCAAAAGAACATGCAACATATATAGTATAGATACCGCACCTACAGTATATTATTTCTGTATTAAACGGTATGTCGGTACTTCGGTATTATACAAAATACTTACCTTTCAAGCGGTATTTGAGCTAAACAGGCATACCCATTTAAAACGTTCAGACTTGGGGTACAATACTTTTAAAAATTATTACAAATAAATATTCGAATACTTACGAAAACTTTAGTAATCGGAAAAAAAAGTTTAGTGAAAAATTTACCGAAATAATTTTTCTTGTACAGTTCTACAGTTGTACTTAGTATTTAGTTGGCAATATAAATTATAAAATGCTAGTACATGTATATTTGTTATCTATCATAAATCGGATAGTTAACGGTAACGAGACTTGTGGCCAGACTGTTGGATTATACCGTCTAAATGTGCATTTGTTTTCGAATTTTATATTTTAATATAATTTATAATTGAATTTATTGATTCTAAGAAAAATACCCCCAGCTAGGTTGAGTACATGGGATTTTTGTTCAATTTCCACAAAAAAATGGTCTAATTTTATTCGTTGAAGATAAAACGTTATATTGATATATTCGTTCAAAAAAAAAAACAGTTCTTTGAAGTGTTCACGTTTTTCAAAAACTGATTTAGGTATAACTCGCCTAACTTTTATTTCCGTGCATAATGATATAGTGCATCAAGGAAAAAATCTTATTTCTGCAATAAAAATAAAAAACTTAAGCTTACCTGTAAGTCATAACGTAAGAAACAGTTGTGATTTTTATTTTATTTTATTTTATTTATTTGTACATATATAATATATACTAATTGACGCCAAACGGCTTTTATAACAGTATGGATCAAGATATTACAAAATTAAGTATTATGGATAAGACAAATATAAGTAAATATAGTAATAATATAATTTGTGTGTTAAAATTAAAAGCTAATGTGATGTGTGAGTCTAGGTACGAAATTATTGGTTTTTATTAAATATGGACATCATTCTTGTTATAGGAGCATTTTTTGCAAAATTGCTTCGGCCTAACGGTATATAAAAAAAATCTTTATTACGGGTATTACCAGGGATACGAATGCTCAGTCGTTCCAATAAACGAGGTGCGTCTATCTTGCCATCAATCAGTGATAGAATAAAACAACAACTGTCAACTATAAGTGATATGACGTTCAGAAAGTGACTTGAATTTAAACAAATACTTAATTCTACTATAGTCGTGAGGAGGGTGGGTAACATTGAGGTTATGCCATGCGAAACATAGGAAGCGGTTTTGGACTCTATCAAGTCTCTGCATGTTACTCTTCGTGTAAGGAGACCAGACGAAAACACCGTACTCCAAGAGCGATCTTATATGAGAGTTATAGAGTACAGAGAGGCATTTCGGGTTATCAAAATTTTAAAAATGTCTTCTAATAAAGCCAAGTACGCGTAGCGCTTTACCAGAAACAGAGTCAATATGTGGTCGAAAATCTAGTGATGGAACATAAGTAAATCCGAGGTCTTTTACTTGATTAACGCGTTCAATTTTCGATTAAAATATTATGTTTTAAATTGCATTATCATAATAATTATATGGAAACTATAATATTTATTATTTTCGACATTTTTAATTAATTGACCTTTTCCTAATGTGGGACTTTTTTTTCTGTGATTCTAAACATTGGATTCGGATACTTCATAAGTATATAGTATTCCGAATAAAGTAATATAATACAAGTATTCCAGATAATTTAAAAATATTTTTTATTTAAGATATCAGGAAAATTATATTTATCTTCAAGAATAGGTACCTATTTGAAATTATAATCAATGTTAAAATATAATATTACGTATTTATACACCTATTAATTGTGGTAGTTTATAACTTAAAACAATAATAAAATAAAATAAATTATTTAATATTCTGAACAAATGGTATTTGTAATGCCTTTAAAGTATTCAGAATACAGTATCAAGTATTTTTGAGAAATAGTATTCTAAATTTGTTCCGAATAATAACCCCCCTCCCCATGAGACGTCTGAAAGCGGTAAGTATTACCAAAAAACCGTCACTCCTGCCAAATGTACAAACAAATGCAATCTACATATTATTGTGTTTGTAATTTATAAACTCAAAATCTAAAATACGAAATACAAAGTTTTAAAATGTGACGTTTATACGAATAAAATATAATGCTGATATAGGTGCCGTACAATGCGTATTGTGTGTGCGATAAGAAATGTAATATTTTAGAGCGTGTTGGTTTTACAATGAAAACTGTTTTTATGGGCGAATTTGAACTCATAGACAATACCTACTAGTTAATTATTATTTAAATCTATGTTATTAAGAATATGTTTTAATTGTTTTTAAAATAATAAATTGGGGTCTATTGTATTACGAATATAAAAATAATTATGTTAAAACTTATATTAATGTAGAACTTTTTATTTCCATTAATCTATAAACGAGAATTATTTATGGTTACCTATACGTATAATCATTGGGTATACACTATACAGCGTGTACTTAACAAAAAGATCTGAAAAATAAATGATACTAGTTAAGATTGACAAAAATTGTGAAATCATATGGATAATAAATCATTTAAGAAATATACTCATGTCGGGGATTTCCCAAAAATAATATTTTGAAAAAAGTTAGGTATTGGGTTTTATATAAATTACTCCAAAAAAAATTAAACTTAAGAAAATTAATTACTTGACTTAAGTAAATGTTTTTAACATAAAAATTGTTGTTATAGCCAGATTTACATTTTGTCTATTTTGAAATGTTCTAAAAAATTTTTTGATTGAAGTAATAAATACGAAACAATGAACAATTTAAATTTAAGCCAGACGAAATTTATTATATAATTTATAAAATTAACTTAACTTATCAGTGTACTGCCAAATCGTAGGTACATTAATTTTCCATAGGTATCCATACTGTTTATGGTTATTGCAAAATGTAATAATAAAGTAAATAATTGGTATATACCTATAACAAAGTACAGTTTTTACTTTTTTTTAAACAAAAGCAAAATGTGCTGGATCAACTGGAGCATGATAATCGTTGCTCATTCGACTGGTGAACCGGCTGCCTTTCTGAATAGATTAGCCAAAGGCTTGTGAATGGGTTGCTTATCGCTATATATTGTTTTCATACATGCCTATAATAGTCATGACTACAATATCGAACACTTATAAATTAACACTCATATCGAAACTAACTATAATGGTTTATGTCAAAAAAATCAACAAAATATGAGCACATTAAATTTTGTTTTCATTCTACATTTTTTTTAAATTTACTACAATTCAGCTATCGTATTTTAATTAAATATTTTAGGTATTATATTATAATAGATTATTAGAATCGTCGTATTTTGATTGTTTTATATAATACATACACCAGTCAATTGAATAATCAAGTGTTCTGTAAATAACAAATTTTTATTTTTCAAATTAACAGTATGAAACATATTTTACACAAAGAAATACTGAATACATGGTAATATATGTATGATTTAATATACAAAAAATAATTTAAAAAAAAATAATATAATAATATAATATATATATATATTGAATACATCTCAATGTATATAGTTACCCGTAGGAATGGTTAGAGGGAAAACATAAAAACAAAAATCGCGAGGGCCAACTAAAAGGTTGCCGCGGCGGAAAATGACGGCCGTCCGTCGGTACAAAACTAAAAGAAAAATGTAAAAAAAAAAATGCGACGAGGAACAAGGGTGCTCGAAAAACCGGATGAGCCACATCGCGGTAACAGAGTACCACTCTAATCATTATTATTCGGAGAACAACAACAGCAGAACAACAATCTGCCGACCTTGAGGAGTCGGTTCCCCAGTGCTGACGTGATGGACGGCCTGCGACGATCTTGCAGCGGTTGTTCTGCTGCTGCTGCTGCTGCTGACTTCACCGTGGCCGTGGTCACTGACGATTCGATCTCGTCGCCATCACTTTTTGCTACGTCTATAGCCGTGCTCTGAACTGCCTCCTCAATATGTTCTGACTGAATCACGCTCTTGACCTCTAGGACGTCCGGCTCACAATCTACGTCCGACGGCAGCTGGTTGTTCGCCGTTGTTGTTTGTCGCACGTAACTGGCCAAAAGACTAGGTCCCACACAATCACCGTCTTCAGATTGCCGTGATATCGGTGGCAAGTGTTCCACTTCCGGCGCACTGCTGAAACACCGCGGTAACGGCGGAAGGTGCTTACCGTACTTCGTGTTGGCGTTTCGGATTTCTGACGCGACTTCGTCAAACTCCAGCAACTTGTCCAAAACGCTCGGTACACAAATCCTCGGCACCAACGGCTGTTGTGATGCAATACTGCTATCACCGCTTGAAACAGACGACGACCGCTCGTCACTCGGACCCAGAGAGAGGGGTGGTAGATTCATTGACCTCTGAACGGCGGCTTTCAGTAAGTCCTCCGCCACCTCGTCCAACACTTTTAAATCTGCCGAAGTCAACATCATCGTTGGTTGTTGGCCACTGAGCTCACTGATATCACATACAGTTGTAGGCCTCGTGGCCAGTGTAGGGTCGTCCACCCTGTGCTCTTTGTCTTCCGACAAAATACTGCATCCGCTATGGCGGGTGCTATGCTCGCATTGCTGCAAACTCCCTGCAACAGCCGGAACATCCAATTGTTCAGGCGTTGTAATATGGTCTGCTTCTGTGAAACTTTCCATGATGGTTTTGTTTAAAAATTCAGAAATTGAATTTCAAGATATTATAATTGAGTTAAATTATTTAAATAATTTATGAGACAAAAAATAGTTTGGGTAATGCCTCGTAATAGACTGAAACAAAATTTGTTATAAGACGTATGAATAAACATTCAGATGAATGTACATATCCATGACAATGAAGTATAATATTATGATATTGTTGAACATTGAAAATAAAATAGGTATATGGCTAATTAATTTTCAGCCACATTACATATGTGTATTTAAAATGACGATTGTAATATTCTTACATTTCAATATATGGTTCAATAATAATTCGTTCACATGTACGGTTAGCCAAAAGTGGCATTTTGAGTTGACAACTCTACAATATAAAATATAATATGGTCTCTGCTAGTGTCCACGATATTCGTGTAGATACATTTTACGCGGTCCGAGTTGTGCAAAGCGCGCCCGCTTGTTCGACTTAGTGAACCCGTTGACTTCGCCTCATTTTATTTTGGTTTTGTACTTACGTCCGTCGTTTTCCGTCAGCAACCTTAGTTGGCTCTCCTCGCGATTTTGGTTTTGTTTTATCGCCAACCGTTCTTGCCAACACATATGTAAATTATGGTGAATCAAGTTATTGTATGTATTCAATATTTCATTGTGTATGAATGTGCTTCATATTGTTATTTAAAAAAAATAAAATTAGTTATAAACAGATCACATGTTTATTTAATCGACTTGTGAATATATTATTTAAAACAATTAAAATGCGAAGATTCTAATAATCTATTCTATAATGCCTAATATATTTAATTAAAATGCAGATCGGCTGTTTAAAATGCGGCACTAGTATTTTAGTAAATTTGAAAAAGTTTAGAATGAAAACAAGATTTAATGTGCTCATATTTTGTAAATATTTTGTCGAGATTCTCGACATGAACCATAGTTTTAGTGTTTGATATTATAATTATTATTATATTTAATTTTCAGTTCTAAGCAATAAAAATGAAAAAAAATGTAAACTATAAAGTCTTTATAAATTATATAAAAGAAAGACATTTTTAAAATATCGATTTTAAATTTTAATAAATAGTGATTACATTTGGTCAGTCCTTTCTGTTACACCATTCATTGAACAAAATATACTCAATAATAGTATGTTTACATTTACTTTTAATTTTAATTTTAATTTTAATGCTACATGGGCACATTGGTATATTTATTTCATTTCTCGCAAATAAATCGGTATAATTATTATTTATTATATACTTAAAACGTATTATAGTATTTTACTTTTACTATACAGTAACATACTAACATGAAATTAAATCATTAAATCTTATACTACCGTACCACGTCAAATAATTTTACCACGTGACGAGATTGGATGTCTCACCGATCAAATTTTGATGTAATATGCATGCGTGATGCGTATATCATAAAATAATAATCAGGACCTCACTAATCACCCTTTCTGTCTAATATAGTAGTTCCTTGTGATAACGAAGCCTTGACTAACTTCGTCATCCAAAAGACACTAATAAATACGAAACAATGAACAATTTAAATTTTAAGCTAGACGAAATTTATTATATAATTTATAAAATTAACTTAACTTATCAGTGTACTGCCAAATCGTAGGTACATTAATTTTCCATAGGTATCCATACTGTTTATGGTTATTGCAAAATGTAATAATAAAGTAAATAATTGGTATATACCTATAACAAAGTACAGTTTTTACTTTTTTTTTAAACAAAAGCAAAATGTGCTGGATCAACTGGAGCATGATAATCGTTGGGGTTGCTCATTCTACTGGTGAACCGGTTGTCCTTTCTGAATAGATGTGCCAAAGGCTTGTGAATGGGTTGCTTAGCTTTATCGTACTCGTACCTATTAACCGGCACGGACATACCGTTTGTGTTGTACAATGGATACTTGGCACATAGCTACAAATACGAAAAAAATTATTATATTTATTATTCAATTACAAATGTATGACTGTTTAAGCATGCCATTTGGGACCTTGTACAATTAAGGTACAAATTATAAAATGAACACATAATATAATATTAGCTGTATAATATTTTTCTTAAACCTAGTTTCAAATTATCTGTGTTTTTACGATGGATTTTTTAGATATTTCGATTTGTTAGTTAGAAACATGTAACATAATATAACAATATTTAAAAAATATATAATTCACTTTAAAATTAACATATCGTAAAAAACCAACCTGAGAAGTGAGAACATAGATAAATAGATAATGTTCTTAACTTTAAGCTGAAACACCCCATACACCTAGGATATATAACTCTCATTTATTTTATCTATTCTCTAGTTATCATAGATGCTAACGTGCTGTACTGCAGTTATACATTTAACTTTGAGTTGTCTTTATTTTAGATGTAGCTATGTAATGGACTAGGCCACTAGAGCCTACAGTGTCTAGACGTCAAAAAATCGAGTAATGCAGGATTTCAATATGTCCGATAAATATAATTCGTTATTATAAATTCACATTGAAATTCATTTACTGGTTTTACATTACCTCCCGTTTTCATCATACTTATTTATTCAACACTGAGATTTTGAGTGCTTAAAATATAAAATAAATTTTAAAAAGGCTGATTTATTTTACAAATTGTATTTAATTCAAATTTAATTATTATCAATAGGTTTGCAGTATTTGTTGAGTTTATTGTTATTTAGTTCCAAACATGTTAATCGTTCTTATTTATTTATTTTTTGTTTTATTAATGTACTAAAAATCAGAGATAAATTGTATTGAGACCTAATCTGCTAATCTACAACACATAGTAAATTATTTAAACTGTTGTCTATACATATTATTTACATAACTCTAAAGTCAGATTTTTTAGGAAACAATTTTGAGTTGTTAAAATAATTTTTTTTTACAAAAGTACATACACGATATTTACAAATTAATTCAAAATAAGAGTATAAAATAAAAGGCTATACATAACATGAATTACTTGAATAAGAAGCCACCCATTATAGTGACACTTAGCTTGGCATATACCATTTTATATATTGATTATTGAGGAGAGATGTTTTTAATTTAAATGGTCACTACACCATTACCTTTTGAGTGTGTGTTGTAGATTTCCAAGAAGTGTGAAGGTATAACTCTTTTATAAATTATAAGTTGGTCGAGGTGATTTTCTAGTTAGGAGAAAAACCAATTGTAAATTAATTCTGCTTCAGTTTTAACAGGTTGGATACCTAGATCTTGGTGGAGAGTTAAATTAGAGACAAAAAAAGGGAGCGTTAATGATTTTTCTAAGACTTTTTATAGGTTTGGATTTCGTTTGAGTTTGATTTTTTAGCCAGTACCCAGAGTTGCAACCCATATGCCCACAGAACAAACAAATTTTAGTAGAGTTTTGTATATTAGTAGTTTAGTTTTTAAGCTAGTAAATTTATTTTTTGATCATAAGGTTTTTAGTGACCTCGATCGAACATTCGAGTGTTAAAGCTTTTTAGCTCTTATATGTTTGTTCCCAGTTAATTTTTGGTCAAGAAAAACCTAAATATTTAATAACATTGAGGGGTGGCACAGGTATATTATTGACTGAAACATTTGGTCAGTGACCTTGTTTAAAGGGTAAAAGTTGTATGGGTAAATTTTACTGTGATTTACTTTTACGCTCCATTTTTCATACCATTCAGATTGTAGATTTAAATGAGACTGTAAATTAGCAGAGGCTATAATGGGGAGAGAGAATAGTTCCTTGAGATACACTGGCGGTAATTGGAGCTATATCTGACATTGATGAATCGCAACGTATTGGAAAGAGGCGATTCGTAAGTGAAAATTAATTAAAAGAAAGAGCGGTGTGGGTAAAAATTTTCGAAGTTTATACAGAAGACCCTAGTCCCATACTCGGTCGAAGATCCGAGATATGTCAAAGAAGGCAGTAACATTTTTTTTCGAAACATGTGCTTTTAGCATCAACATTTACTACTCTGTGAGCTTGATGTTTCGTGCTTTGTTCATCTCTAAAGCCGAATTGTGAGGCTGGAAGTATATTATTTGCGAATATATAAGAAAATAAACGATTACCTAAGAACTAGTTTTTCAGAGATTTTCGAAAAATAGGATAAGGTACTAATATGTATTGTTTTTCGACTCTTAAGCTCCGAAGTTGTTCAGGGAATAGGTGGGAATTGGAGTATGTGTTAGGATTTCGGAGGTTAAACTAATCTAGTAGCTGCCCAAGCAGCTTACTGTATGAGTATGGTTAAATTATTTATCACTTTATCTAAATCAAGGTTAGATTTTAGTTTAAATTTGAGGTTTACTTATTCATTTATTATATTTTGAAGTTGTAAACGATGATAATATCTAAAAAAAAATGACTCGTCTACGTACTTCTTCATCTAGTTGTTCTCCTATTTCTTTTAGTTTGAACCCTTTGATTTTAAATGTACTGCTGTATGTTGTTTCAAATTGTCTATTTTGATCATAAAAAGCCTTTGATTTAGCTGCCAAGTCATTCATTACTTTTTCAGTCATTGTTTTCCACAAATATTCTTCAAATTCTTTTCTTTTTCTCTCTTAAAACAAACAATTTAATATTCATTAGATTGATGTTATTTGTACCTAAGTTATTAATTGATTATCCCGTTTATTTTATTTTTTTTTATTTTTTTATTTATTTAACGCCAAACGGCAATTTATAGATACATTGTACAATTAGAAGATTAACATGAAGAGATAATAATGAAATAAAGTACATGGAAAATATAGTTATAATTATAGACTTAAGTTTAAACTTATACTAAACAGCGTTCAGCTAAAAAGAGTACATGCTAAGGTAAAATAAAACAAAGACAAAAACATTCAGTAGAGATAAATAATAATATAGTCAGCTACAGATCAGGAGCTATTAAGTAGGCGGAGCATTCTGTCTAATGGATTATTATGGGAGTAATTAGTACGGTGAGAGGAGACAAGGTATAAAGAGTGATTTCTAGTGAAATGCACAGGAACCCGGAAAGAGACAGAGGACAGAAGGTTCGGTGCATCTATTGAGCCGTTAAGGAGGGAGGTGATGAATGAGAGGTCAGCATCGATACGACGAGATGCGAGAGTAGGGATATCTAAGGAAGTTCTAACTGATAGGTAATCATGGGGTGGGTGATCAATATTGAGTATAAAAGCGGCGTAGGAAAGGAAGCGGTTTTGGACACGCTCTAAACGTAATTGGTCCTTGGCTAGATACGGGTACCATACAACTGAGCCATATTCTAAGACAGAGCGGACAAGGGAAAAATAGAGGGATCGAAGACAAGTAGCGGACGTGAAAAGGCTAGTGTTGCGCTTTAAGAACCCTAGAATTTTTAACGCTCTACCAACAGTAACATCAATATGGTGTTCAAAAGAAAGAGAAGGAGTTAGATAGAACCCAAGATCTTTGACAGTGGATACACGCTCGAGAGTAGAGCCATTAAGGGAATAAGGATGGATTATGCAAGTACGTTTTCTATGAAATGACATAACATGACACTTGTTGAGGTTGAGCGTTAGGCCAATACGCTGGGCCCAGAGAGAGAAAGTATTGAGATCTGATTGAAGTTGAAGACAGTCAGATGGAGATGTAATTTTTGAAAAAAATTTAATATCATCGGCAAATAGAAGAACTTTAGAGGATGAAATGTACCTGTTAATTGAGTTAATAAAAAGGATGAACAGAAGAGGACTGAGATGTCCTCCTTGGGGGACCCCAGAGGGAGTAATAAATAAGTCAGAGTCAACGCCGTGAACTCTTACGAATTGCTTTCTTTGACTTAAATACGATTGGAGCCATGAGAGTAAAGGATTACCGATACCAAGTGAATCCAGTTCAGAAATAAGGCGGCTATGGCTAAAATGTCTGTCATTATGAATTTGTGTATTCAAATAATTTCACACTTTTAATAATTGTTTTATAATTTGTGCAAAATATACTGATACTAGTATACACATTGCACAACTTTAACGTGATTACATAATAACAATATATCAATATTATATAGAAAAAAACGTATTGTAATTGCATGATAACACATATAGGTATTCAGAACCATCAAAACAACAATATTTTCATTATTATATTTTTAGTAGGGGAGAATGGGGGAATGCCGGTCACCTAAGCGGGAATTCATGTACCACCAGTAATAAATAACCAAAAAATTTTCTACTGCTTACATTAGAACTATAAAGTTGTTAGCTACTACATATACAATTTTCAAAATTTTAAATTAAGTTTAACTTTTTTTTCTTTTTTTTTTTTAAAAAAATCGCAAATGACCGGTATTCCCCCTACCCTGGGGTATACCAAACTTATAATAGACACTAGTTACGCCTCATCTAAAATAATATCATCTCTTCCTTCCACAATCAAAATCCTGGCACATCTTGATAAAAAAAATTATATGCCAATACAAATTTTGCGTTAAATTATTATAATAGGTACATTCAAGTATTTAGTAAAATGGCTAAGGAAAGTGTATGTATTTGTTTGCTATGTAGTTGTGAATGTGAATTCACACTTGTATTTGTATAGTTGTATGTATATTGAGTTATTCGTGCATTCGGTAGATACTATTAACCAAATATTGTTAATTATTTATCTCCAACAAACTTAATACTATTCATCCCACTCCTAATTATTTATTAACTCATATAATATATAATTCATTCACTATTAATTATGGTAAATATAAAACGGTTTTGATTTTATTCCGCGTTGCGACTTGCGGCAGACACGCACATCTATAAAGCGTTTCTATAAAGAAAACAATATATTTGTCTCTAAATACTATTTATATTTATTCTTTACCCTGTTTTATTCTATTATATTGTTCTTTTATTTATATTTTTAAGAACAGCGCCCGCAGGACAAGCATTGCTATAACCAGGGGTGTTGCAATATTGTACACACAAAGGACATTTTGATGTTAACATATTGTCGATGTTGCATTAAATGTATTATTATTATAAGAATTGCAGCTGGCGAAATAATATAGGTACTATGTTTTATGCATAACCTAACTATACCTGGCAACAGTCACAACCACAGCGAAAAATAACAGAAGTAAATTAAAAAGTTAACATTTTAATTTATATTATTATAGCTTAGCTTGTTTTATGTTTGAATTTAAAATTAACCCTATACTTAATTAAAAGTTAATTCTTAGTTAGACGACCAATGATGCCGCAGCTACACCTCTCTGCTAAAACTATAATATTATGTACAACTAGTTTTAATAAAGATTTTAAAACTTTTTGTACACATTTTAACATACTTCATATTCATGGTAAAAACAAAATATGCTTACCTATATATAATAGGTACTCTTTGTATTAATAATCTATTAAGATTTGTACGATCAAACTTATCATAATAATAGTTAGACATAAGCCTAAATAAACAAGAGGTGCTAAATTTGAGCTTGAGATACTAAAGACAGTTTTACATTCCCCTAGTTACTCCAATAATACGTTTAACTACAAACTATAAACCTGTACAGCTGTACTATCTGTAAAGACGCGTTTACGAAGAGGCCTGCACCAGTTGCCCTCAAAAGTATCTTTTTTAAACCAATTCCTCCCAAACCTGAAACTTCTTAGAGCAAAATGCACCAGTTTCGCTCAAACAAACATACCATCGGGTATAAACTACCCACCTTTAAATACTTATAAGTTATAACTAATTCTTAAAGTTGACTTGTATGTACCGAAATAATATTCAGAAAAATATTCCGTTTTCGAAGATTAAATTAAAACTGTATAAGTTATCATTCAAAATAAAAAGAAATTTAAAAAATATATTTTGTTTTTATAACGTTCTTTAATACACATATGTTAAAGTTGTTTATTACAACTTGAAACCATGCAAAAAAATTGTTTTAAAAACAAATATAATTGTTGAAATAATGAGTAGTTTGTAATAAAACAAAAGAATCAGCTGGTATATTATCAAATTACAAATACTAATTTTTTACACCGTTTACACGTGCACGACAGTAGCAGGGGTTGTCGGGGCGGCTTCTTCCTCTGGGAAGGACTATTTATTCGAATATCGAATAGGTCATCGACCTCCCTGCATAAACAACGATATACTGGCTACACCATTTGTATGGGTACAAGCCAGCCCACCCTTCTACTGCCCTTTTATTTTGTAATTTGTTTTACTTTATACTATCATTTACTCGATCATTTATCAATACATTAAATCAGAATAATACTATCGTGCATTATTTATTATATTTTAATTTTAAATTAATGTAACAAAAATTCAATGAATATTTATATTCTTTTGATTAAAATTGTTTTTCATGTTATTTGTATGAGTTAAATAGTACATAATATAATAATAATTAATAGTATATAATAGATTAATATACATAGTAAATCGTTATTAATTTAAAAAAAAACAAATGAGAACTGAGAAGTGTGTGTATCCAAAACTGCCGGTAAAGAATTACAGAAGTCAGTGATGAATAATCTGTCATTGTAATTTAAATTGTAAATATTAAAATAAACTAAAAGTGAACCGCAGACCATAAGCAGGTACACAAAATATAATGGGAAGAGTTATTAACTATAAAAATAATGTTTGTCAAATCGGAGCATCATAAGTGAAAATTGGTGGTGGCTTGTTGGAGGAGTTAGGCCCCTCTGCAGCTATCCCATTAGCCCTCCCCCCCCCAAAAAAAACTTTTTAATTGTATATGGAATCAAAACCCCCCACTGGCCCCACTAACATTGTAGTCAATAATGTTACCCCCCAGATATTTTAATGGATTTCCACATATATTGTATTATTAGTTCATCGTTGTGGTTACGCAGGAATATTTTACATTTTCCAAACAACTGAAGATAATTTTCCAAAAATCCAACTACCATCAGACTTTGTAATAAACCTCAAAGTCCGCTGGTTTGTTGAAAAAAAATGTTTTTAATAAAATATGCTACCTCTACGGCTCTACAAAAAGACTCAATTCTTAAACGTCTATTACATATTATAGAATAATGAAGGGAATTATTAAAATGCAATTAATTTTCCCTGGTTTATAGCTCTGCAGAAGAATAAATACAGGGTTCTACCTATTCCGTCCCAGGTCTAGTATACTCAAGTCTAGATCTGTTCAAAGACAGGTGGTCATCAATATATGATATTATATTAAAATATAATCCACTTAAAATGTCTTTCGATTTCGACTTTACATACATAATGAGATTTGCAATGGCTTTTATCAAAATAAGTAGTAATAACCTTTATCGTTAAGCGGTTTTTCGTCAACAGTCTTAGGTGACCGGTAAGTCTCGTGCGTGGTAGACTGCCGGACACGCTCACTTTCACCACCTGCCATCTCGAACGTCTGTCGCCGGCTACTGTTCTTGTGCGGCCTGAGGACCGTTTCCTTGTCGGCAGACATTATATGGGTACAACTGTACTTACCTGTATTATAATATTATCATATACTTAAACTGGAATCAAGAATACGATCTACCGAATGGTGAGGTGGCAGCAACGGTCGTAATACTGTATTAGTAGGTATACATCATTATAATAATAATATTATATTATTGAATAATGTTATTACATTTTTTAATAGGTAGGTACCAACTACATTCCACAGTTGTACACAATAAATACTAAAATATACTAAATGATTTACCCTTACGGTTGGCTTATAAACAAACGAATTAACGAAATCCTCTAGTCCGTCGCTACGGCCCACGGGTACCAAGCGCCACCACCACCAATCATGGTATAGCACTATAATATTGGTATCGATCATGAGCTTCCGTCGGTTTAGGAACCACTGGCGCACCACAAATACCGTCGCGCACCGGAATGAGGTTAGGATTAATAAACGGCCGTAAAAAACATACGACCCACCACTACTATAGTCGCCACTCATCAAAACTCTATATGGTCTGTACTCACTAATCAGTAGTCACTGCCATCGACAACAACACGAATATACACCGCGAACGTAGAACGCATCATAATAATATTATATACTTATATACTACTATTGCACTGCTACTATTAATAATAAATTATTTTATCGATCATCGTCCGTGTAATCATTGCTGCGGCTTGCGACGTTATTTAGTATTTACATTTTACACACAACAGTCGTTTCGAAAACGTGTGCGCTCGCGTTCTGTTTGTGTGTGCGAAAGAGTGCGATGACGATCTGTTCACGGATTTCCCGTTGATCACGCCTTGAAGGATAGTTACCGACCATCCAGGTACCCCCCTAATGTTTTCTGTATTGCCAGTCCCCTACACTCGAACCGTGCCCTTAGTATTCAGTTACCAGTTGCCCCAGCGGGAGGGGTCTTTTTTCCTATATTTTATTACCCGAGTTCACAATCTGCTTAAGACGGACCCAAGGAGTGCACTCATTCTAGAACGTTCAGATCTGCAAATGGGGTGTAAAAACTATTGCGTTTATTTCGGTTTGTTTAACTTAACCGAACCCTCATTGAATGTGTGAGTCATCATTCCATGTCCCAGTCCAAACAGTCAACTCCTAAATGAACAACACCTTTGTAAATGGTGCAATTATTTTTTACTAGGGACTCGAGATTGACACAAATTTCTTAACATATGTTTCTTATCTTTAGACAAAAATTGTTTCATAAATTTACTACATCGGCTACAGAGTTTGAGTAATGTCCAAGGTTCAACTATTCAATTATTGTTTGCCTCAAAGGAACACAAATTTTGTTATTAAATGTGGGTGTATTGTTAGTTATTAGTTTATTACTGATAGTATCATCATAATATGATTCAATTGGTACAGGGGTATGTGTTATGAATGACTCAACACAGTTTTACTGTTTCTGGCTGTAAGCCCACAACAATTTCAAATGTTCAAAATTCAGTAGGTATAAACAAACCTAAGAAGTTAGAAACCTTTTGGGATATGTTTCTATATCAATACCTATTATTTAATTCTAAACCAACATTTTTAAGCCTGATTGTATTAATAATAATTTTTTGCTAGGTATTATAGTTATTTTATCATAATACAGTCTGACTTGGTTAACTCAAAGTTGAAGGGATTAGCCAAAAAGTTTGAGTTGTCCAAAAATTATACAATTATAGAAAATTTTAGGAACTGAAAAAAAGTATTGACAATTTTGGGTTAACCACGTTTGACTATAATAGGTACTTGTTAAATAATACATTTTTTTTATATATCTTGGCAAATATGGTACAAATTGCTGTAGATTTGTAGATTAATAACTTATTTTATTTTCAGATTAATTGTTAACTGTTTACATAATCAAAATGGAAATCGAACAGTTAGTTTACGAAACACTCCTGCAGGCGAGTAGTCAACATCCTGATATGTTAAAACCTGCTGAACAAAAACTTAAAGAATGGGAAGTGGAACCAGGATTTTATTCAGTGTTATTTGTAAGATATGATTTTTCTATGTCTTAAATAAATTTGACTATTCATAGGATAAGTACCTTCCACCTATAGTATACATGTTTATTGATTTTCAGAGAATATTTTCAAATCAATCATTGGATTTAAATGTCCGTTGGATGTCAATTCTATGTTTTAAACAAGGTGTAGAAAAATATTGGAGGAAAAACATTCAACAGTATGTACATACCATACCTAAAGCATTAAGTTTATTATTTAATAAATTTATAATCTTTTATAGTGGCATTTCCGAAGAAGAAAAAATTACTCTGAGAAAAATGTTATTAACAAATTTATCAGAACCTGTTCCTCGACTTGCAACCCAAGTTAGTGTGATTATTGGTAGAGTTGCAAGGTAATTATTTTTTCATAAATATCTTATTGATAAAAATTAAAGTAGGTACATCATCCAAGGAGGCGAATATATTTTGATTTGTAAATCAATAGTTACTGAAAGCGTATGCCTAAGAATTATTATGTCATATGATTATTCCGTTTGTTTTTCTTATTTTTTAATGAAAATGTTTTTGTAGTATTAAACATTATTTAAGATAACACACTTCCATAATTCAGTGCGGGATTTAGTGCTTTTATATATTAATTTAACTTTCAAAAATGAATTCTTTCCATTTTGTAGTTGTTTTTTTTAAATTGAAAAATACCAATTGATGTTGAAAGAGTGTAAAAATCCACCCATTTTAACAAGAACTTGACAATGTTTCGATACATTATTTGTATATGTACCCCCTCAAATTTTTGCTGCTTAAATTAGTCTACAATATTATAAAATCCAACTAACGTAACATTGGTTGGGTTAAAATTAATTTCAATTTCAATTGCGTGTGTACACATTCTGGACATTTGTCAAATAGTTTTACATTTTTCATAATAGGTATAAATCGTAAAAACTAAAAGTAGCTTTAATATTTATTAGGATTTGTATCTGCTATCTGCTGACTATATTATACTATATTATTTTATTATAATATTATACATGGTTTGATTTGACCTGAAACCGACAACTATAACTTGTAGACTGTAGTCTGAGTAATCAACAGTTGTTATTAGTTATAGTTACATATAGACTATAAATATAATTTTTGGTGGTTAGTGATTTGGTAATGACTCATTATTCCTATGTGAAAACTGAAAAGACCATTGCCAAACTCTATATTCTTTACAGTATACTTTTTCATAACTTACCTTAATTTTTCCTAACGTTCAAGTAAATTTTCAATTTACTTGGTGAAATGTCAGACATTTTGAAGTATCTAAAATTGTTTTTTGTCTTAGCTAAACTATATAGATGAAATTTTCACAGAATGTTAAGATTTGTATTTTCCATACTCCTTACAATTTTCAAAATATTTTGACTATCTTTATATTTTGAGTAATTTGTAGACATAAGGCAATTGTGAATTTAATTAGTTTTTTTAAAATCATGAAAATTGAATAAAAAAATTCTTAATAAGTTGTTATTATCGGAAATTTAAAAAAAGTTGAGTGTAAATCCACAATATTTTTGGTTTAAAACAGCTTTACAGACTTACAGAGCAGCCTTTAAAAAAAAAATTAGTTAGTGTCAATACAAGCTTTTTCAAGTGTTTGTGAAAATTTTTAATTTTTAATTTATAAATTTTTTAATGTACCTATCTAATTATTAGTGTATGTAGCTGGAATTTCGACAACAATTTTTTTTTAAAATTTTTGTAAATGAATATTGGGTGCTGTAAAATCATGATAAATTGTCAATAAATCTTCACATAGCAATTCAAAAAATGTAACGTACAGAAAGCTAATAAAGCTATATTTATATCTTAATACATAAAAATCACACAAACAACAAGTGTTCATGCAATACACTCCAAAACTTCTCAACCAATTTTGATAAGATTATGCTCAATGTGTGTGATTTGATCCAACTTAAAATATAGGATAGTTTTTATCTTGATAAGAAGCCCTTCATTTTTTTTATTGATTAATGATGGACATTTTTGCATATAAATGTTGCTATTGATTACAGCCTACAGATTACACTACTATAATAGTAATAGGATAATTAGTATTTATTGCTATTGGTTACTCAGGCAGAGAGGAGAGATATCAGGGAAATATTGAGTATAATTTGAATTATGTTCAATTTATATATCTGGTTCTATTTCCAGTCCAATTGGTAATTTTTTTTTCACTTCAACAAATTGATAAGTCTACCCATCTCCCCTCCCCCTCCCAGACCCTTGTAGGTATGTTAATTTGGTTGTAAAATGTTATATTTTTCAATTTTTAGGTTAGATTGGCCATATGATTGGGGAGATTTGATGCCAGAACTTATAGAACGTATTAAATACGATCCACAAAACCGTGCACTATTATCTATGCATCATGTGGTTAAATCACTAGCAGGCAAACGATTATATGATAGTATAAAACTCTTCCAAGATGCTTCCAGCCAACTATTCCCAAATTTTTATAGTCATTGGGAACAAAGAACAGATGCTTTTATTAAAGAGGTAAGTTCTATAAAATACATTTGTTATAATGTTTCATAAATTGAATACAATAATATGTTTCTTTTACATATAGATTGAGCATGGAAATGTATCACCACCAGTAGCTAAACTCTTGGAAGATGCATTTTATACTCAAAAAATACTGTCCAATTTTGTATTGTATGGTTTTAAATCTCCTTATCCTAGTGAAGTCAAACGATTTATTTTAGCTATTTTCAATAAAGTTCGTCCTATTATTGCTTGTCGTAAGTTAATACAATTTTCAAGTGCAATTGAACTGAAATTATAAATTATTTTTTATTTTTAGGTGCTTTCTATCCTGATTTAGTTGAAAAATTTGTATGCCGTATGTTTAAAATGCTAATGGCAATATTAGAAGATCATCCAGCGGAGTATCTGGATTTCATTCAACCAACTGTTGAACTGGCTTATTTTTATGGTTTTACTGCTGATGGAAACGCTGTTGTCTTTGAGAGATTCTTAATACAGCTTTTTAACTTAACAAAATTAATATTAATTTGTCCTCAGTATAAATTACCACGTACTAATGGCCCTATTTGTCAAATGGATGGTGAGCTATTTTATTTTTGAAAAAATAATTGTGATCATAGAACTGATTGAAAACTGAAACATAACCTCTTTAAAATTCAATATTATAAATGTACCTATTAGTTAAAAATATCAAATGATATTATGCAATTCTCAAACATTAGTTTAATGCATATTATAATGTCATACTACTGTATCAATATTTTCTAGCATAACTTTTATTCAATCAAATTTAGTTTTGTGACTTTAATATATAACATAATATAGTATATTTTAATATTGTTTTAGATAATGCTAAACGTGTATCAGCTTCAGCAGTTCAACATAAAGCTTCTGTATTCAAATCTGACAGATTAATGGTAATGTGTCAACAATTAATATATAAGTATTTTCTTCTAACACCAGCTGAATTAGAAATATGGGATAGTGATCCTGAAATGTTTGGTAAGTGGTTACTTTCAACCATTTATTGAAGTTAGTTAATTAATTGAGTGTACCATTTTTAATTAAATTCTTATTACTTATTTGTTATTACAGCTACTGATGAAGTAGGAGAATATTGGAAGTATAATTTAAAAGTAAATGCTTTTTTGGACATTTATTTAATAATTAATTAAATATAATTCATACAAATTAATTGTATTTTTAGGCGTGTACAGAATCATTATTTATGTCGTTATTCCATGAGTTCAGAGAACTGTTGACACCTAGACTGGCGGCAACCATTGAGTCAAATAGGGAGTTTGTTGACCCTAATAATTTAGAAGCAGTATTAAAAAAAGATGCCATTTATAATGCATTTGGACTTACTGCATTTGAGATGTTTGATATTGTAAGTAGTATAATAATATCTAAAAGTACCTATCAATGATAAATTTAGAAAATTTGTATGAACTCAGAATTTTATACAGAATTTATGATAACACTGCTTCGCACATTATTTGGCCTATTCTCTTATATTGCAGGTTCTGATATTATTTGCATTTGAACTATCAAATGATACTGTGTTGAAGTTAACTTAAATAAAAATAATTAATTACTTAATTTCATAGTTCTATATATTTTTTTTAACTTAACAATAATTAAAACATAGGTAATTTTTTTTGCACTTTTTTTATAAACAACAAAAACTAAAAGGTCACTTGACGTGATTGACAATGGTGGAAATCATAAGTGTATAAAAGCAATGAAGATAGAGGCTTGAATTAGCTAACACAATTTGCACTAAGATGAAATGCACAAATGTGCTCTTGTGTGATTCATTGCTCAGATATATATTATTTTTTAGTGGAGCTTAACCAAAAGAAATTTGACTTCTTTGTTGATTTTAATAATTGATTGTTTGTGTTAGATCAATTTCGATGATTGGTTTAATACCACATTACGCCAAGAGTTAATGGAATCTCATGGTCATTCACGTGTATTGAAGAGACGTGTGGCATGGTTGATTGGTCAATGGCTTACAGTTAGATTGAACCCAGAATACAGACCTGAACTATACAATATTCTTATTGGACTTTTAAATCCTGAACAAGATATGGCCGTTCGTTTAGCTGCAACGTCCACTTTGCGTTGTGCAATTGATGACTTTGATTTTAGTTCTGAGCATTTTATTGAATACTTGGAACCAATGGCATTCTCGTTGTATAAACTTTTAGTTAGTGTCCGAGAGTGTGACACAAAGGTATTAAAATGTCTTTATTATAATTTAAATTTTTAAACCCTATTCAAACACATGTGTATAATATATATTTTATTCATTCTGTGTTATGTTAATGTTTCAGTTAAATGTGCTACATGTCATGTCGTTTATGGTGGAGCGATTAGGTCCTATGGTAGAACCTTATTTTGATTCTTTACTTCAGTACTTGCCAAAATTATGGACTGATTCAGATGACCATCATATGCTACGCTGTGCAATTATTTCCACATTGACACAAATTGTACGAGTAAGTATTATTTATTGATTAACTTGATAACTATATTATTTAATTTGTCTTGCTAAAAAAATAAAGACAAAAACTGGTTAGGTTAGTTGGGTTAATTTTTCTCACAACGCTTTCTTTTATTCCAATCTAGTGTTAGTGCTTCTGTTAATTATTCATTTAAGCCTAAAGTGTACATGTATAATACTGTGTTCTCAAAAGAGTATAATTTAGTGTAAACGGCTATATTTTATATGTAATTTTAAAAATTTAGGCCATTCGAACAAAAAGTGCTGAACTGACACCATTCCTAGTTCCTATTATAAGATATAGTGTAGACATTAAAGAAAAAGCATACATTTATTTACAAGAAGATGGTCTTGAACTGTTATTATCTTACATTGAATCGTGTACAACATATAATGATGACATGCTAAGTTTAATCAATTATCTTCTTCCATTACTAGGTAAGCATGGCGTTAGAGTTTTTTCTATTTAAATTAATTTTATTATTAATGGTTTTTTAAATAACAGATTACTCTACGGAACATCTAAAAACTGGCCTAATGATACTTGAAGCATATGTTCTAATTGCTCCAGATAAGGTCATATCGGTAAGTATTATTTTTTGTGATCCAAGAATAATGTTAATAAATATATGAATTAAATAATATTGAATAATAAATACTAAACTATTACATAGTTTATTAAAAATGTTAAATTTGTGCATGCCTTAATAAATTATTAACATTTATTCAATTATATTATTTTCACTATCTATTTTTTTTAGTTTATTTTTTTAAGTAATTTATTTTATATTTTAAAAGTAATATCAATAGTTTTACGAATTATATATTTTTTTAACATTTGAAATTTTTTTTAGGAATATGGTACTCAATTATTTAACTTAACTACATCTTTAATGAATGATTTAAAAGATGAAGGAATTGTTTGTATATTATCATTGTATGAAACAATTATAAAAGTAAATTTACCACAAACTATTGAGTTAATGATGGTTGTTTTAGGACAAAACTTAAAGTAAGAATTATTAATTAACATTTTAAGGCATACTGAAAAAATATAAATAATGCTTTTAGATAAATTTAATAAAAAAACTTATTAAGGTTTATAAAAATGTGCTTGATTTTTCAGGTGTTTATGTTCCGGTGAAATAGGTTTGGCCGTAAACAGTTGCCGGTTATCTATAATTTCTAGAGTTATATTAAATGATTCAAGTATTTTTATTAAAGTAAATAATTTTTAATTTTGATTTATCTACAATTTATTTTAAATGGTTAATTGTTTGTAGGTTGTAGAACATTTATGTATGACCGAAAATGGAAATTTAATGAATTTTGATAATGTACTTAATAGAATAATTGAAGTTTGGTTAGAACGAATGAATCAAATTGTACAAAACGATAAAAGAAAATTATTAGGTCTCGCTTTAGCATCACTTTTAACTTGTCAAAAAAAGTAAGTTATTAATTTGTTTGTTTCAATTTATTGTTCATAATATTATATATTTTTTATTTTGTTTTAGACCAATTTTAGAATTATTTAAAGAAATCATAACTGTGTGTGTAGAAACTTTAAATGACATAATGAGGAAGACTGACGATGGAATTTATGCAGAGTGAGTAGATTATTAATGTTGTAATTTTCTGTACATCAAAATATTATTAATATAGTTTGTTAGTATAAAACACAATTTTTGTTAAATCACTTGTTCATATATTATATTAGCTTTAATTGTTTGTTTTAATAGTTCCATGCTAATGACTGACGATTGCTCCAATGTAAGCTCACGAGCAAATTCCGAGTGCGAATATCAGTATGAAACAGAACACAATGAACGTCAAAGATGCCTGTCGCTCAAAGATCCTGTTCACTGCATACCATTCCATAAATATCTACAATCTCAAGTAAATAGACTTTTTCACACTCATTTATACTTATTGATGTTAGTGAAACAGATTATTATTAAATTACTTATAATAACTTTTGATTGCTTCACAGTTGTTGGCTTTGCAAAATCAAATTGGAGAACAGCAATTCCAAGGTGTTCTGATATCTAAGGTAGACAGTGATATACTTGAACAACTCTACTTGTACATGTAATGTGTAGAAGATAAATGCTCCATTCTGCTTAAAAATTGCCTTTTTTATATAATAATTATGTTATATAATACAATCTCTAACATAACTGTGGGGTGGAAAGTGTAGTTTCATGTAACATAACCCAGTTTTGAAATATTTGAAAGATACGTTATTGTTGAATTCTGTTTTTCCACGAATATTATATTTTTTAAAGATTTTTTACTCACAGCTAATGTGTTGGATCAGTGGTATATCATGTTACATAGTTACTATATAAATATTTCAGTATCTGATTACTTGATTAAGCATATCACATACGCCACTACAATTTTACATTTTTAGTAGTTTGCCATTGACCCAATGAGAATAATATACAATACTAGTCATTAATGAATAGTATGAAAGTTGATTAATTATAATTATTATACTATTGATGGTTACAACAACTGTACACTTTTAAAGTCTGCTACTGTTTGCACATATCTTTTTGTTTTGCAATATTTGTTCACTGAAATGGTTTCATCGATAACGTGTAGTTGAACCAGTACAAATATCACCTTAGTAAATATTACATTTGCTTAGTTTCTAATATTATTATTACTGTTATTATATCGGTTACCAATACGTTATTCTGTTCAACAGCGTTCGTTGGACAGAAAAAAATGCTAGAAATTATCTGATTAATTCTGTACGTCAATACGTAATAACATTTTGTCTTGTGTTAATTCTTGATTTTAAGTGGGCAATTTGTTGCTGTTAAATATGTTATTCAAGTTGTTCTTTCTTTGTATTATTATAAAAAATAATAATGCATGTATGTATGTATAAGTATATAAGTATATTATAATAATTATACTGTTAATGATTTTATTTTTATGTTTTCTCAAATTTGGACTTTCAATGAAACAATTTTTATAGACTCGTGTAATTAAAATTTTTTATTAACATTTGTATGACAACATATTTTAAATAATTTTATGAGACAACATCAAATTAAAAACAAATATATAATATTCAATGAAATAATAAATTTAAATTATTAGTATGTCTATTGTTTTATATGCTAGTTAACACATTATTGTGACTTTTGTAGTTGTATGTTGAGTACTTCCTTATTACTTTCCTATTCATACACCCTCAAAATTATAAAATTGTGTCCAATAGTATAATTATTATTAGTTCAATGTCAATTAAATATATTGTTTTAATAGCAGCAGAACGATCAATAATTGAACTGTTGTAAGAGTAAATTGACCTATTAATTATTATAAAGCTTTTAGAACATTATCAATGTTCTTGTTGGTTTTTACAATATTATAATTTTTTAGTGAAATATGAACATTCCCATAAATGAATACTTTACTTACTCATAACTCACTTAAAAATTTAAATATTGTTTTTAACCAACACTAAAACACAAAAGTAAGAACATAAAGTTTGATAATGGTCAATTGACTCTCATATCAAAACTAACAGTGCGCTATTGAAACTAGTGAACAAAAATTTGCTATATCGTACGTAAGACGATGACAAAACATGTCAGTGCGACATCCTCTTAAAAGAACTAAACATGGCGTAATCAGTACAAAATATTCAGATAATTTTTAAGAAAAATTATTTTTAATTTTAAAAAGAGTATTAGATTTTTTGCGCTAGAGGCAACATGCATCACCACGCCGGCAGCTGGTCTCGCTTGCCGCATTAGTTGTTGCACATAAAAAGTTATGTCAAAATGAAAATAACATATTACTATTAATTCATTAATCTATAAAATAGTTTCAAAGTGAAATGAATACTTGTATAATTTTCCAAGTTTCAACAATGAAAATCATAAGCTGCTACAATCAAATGTATGTATAAAACTGTTTGATTACCATGTGCTATGTAACAAAGATTATTCTCAGGTAAATTAGGTAATTAATAAAGACAATAGTAATTATAATTTGAAGAAAAAACATTACAATTTATTGAAATACATATTTAAAAGTAGTATTTAACACATTAAGTTTATTATGAGGTTACAATGTTTGCATTTTACATGTAAAAAAAAAAAAATACATAAATGTAATTCATTAAATAATTTGGATGTTGTAAAATTAGTTAGGAATGAATATGAGTTCTACATAATTAAATACAACAATTGTAATATTTTTCAAAAAATGATTTATTTTGATCCCACTTTCTAATTTCACCAAAAAATTGATACCATGAACAGTTATCATTTTATAATTTTACAAAATGCCATTTATCAACTGCAACAGAAATAGTAACAACATAAATGTAAGACTAAATAAAATGATTTAATTGAGCTGCAAAACTACAATTTAAAGGTCATGCCCTTAAATCTAATGCAGAACCATACGATATCAACTGTAAAAACCATTGAGATATTAAGTAATAATAATTAATTATTATTCTAATGAATAAAATCCTAATATTTATAAAAACCAAGTAATAAATAATTTATTAAGGATATATTATATATATATTTTATTTTCAGAGTTAAAGCTCACATTTGTGAAATAAATTAGTGTTCCAAAATAAATGTTATCAATGATAAACTAACACAGTTTATGTACAAAATGACTGAAGAAATTTCTAGCTAGATTTTTGGCTTGCCAAATGTGTTTATTTTCAAATTAAAAATGTGACATTATTATTGTCTACACTAAAAACATGGAATTATACTAATATATGGCCTACAATATACAATTTGGGATTTAGTGACCCACCAAAGATTAAATTAAATTCTAAGGTGTTATGACTAATGCCTTTCAGTGATCATTGATTATCAGCTAAGGAATAGTTTTTCATATTTTCAATGTTTTTTCAAATATCTTTTAATGGGAAAAATAAAATGTAATATGGGTAAGTTTTGCCTAGTAACAATCAACCATAATTCAAATACAGATAATATCCAACCAAATCGTAATTAGGTAAGTGAATTGTCAATGAGTTTTTTGATTAAGTTAGATAAAAAACATTTTGTTGTTGTTGAAGGGCCGCACTCGGCAGGGTTCGACCGATCCTCACAATCAAAAATTAAGTCCCTGAAGTGCGATAACACTTGTACAATATTGAATGTCTATAATCCGCTTTAAAATACAAGGCACAACACCATAGATGTTTCTATATAATTTAGTTTAAGTGGGTATCATTCCATTAATAATATAGATTTATGTATTATATGATTTATACTAGGGATGGGCCGATATCGGTTTTTTTTCAAAACCGATATTTCAACTGATACCAAAAAAAATCTTATCGATCAGCATAGTATTGATAGTATCATAATTCACAAATGCACAGGTTAGGTTATCAATAATCAAATACTATAGATTATTTTATAATAATCAATGATTTCAATTTTCTAGGTAATATTATTTGTGTTATCAGGTATCGGTTATATTAAATATCGGTTTAATGGTGGTATCGGCTCATGTTTTTTTTGTCAAAAATGTTGTTTTAACATTTCCATATATTATCGGGTATCGGTTTTATATCGGCAGCATATATCGCAATATCGGATATCGGTAATAAGTGGTATCGGCCCATCCCTAATTTATAGGTACACATTATGAGATAACTTTTTACTATATCAAAATCATACTATGTCATTGAGAATAATATCGACTTGATTTTTACATAATTTAAATTACCTTCTGGTGATAATGGGCTAGGTTCGGATAGTGGCAAAATCTCCGACAATATTGCTTGAACTTTTTCATTATCAATACTAGAAGCATTATTCAATGACGTGTTCACACTAAAATCAATCATAGTCAACAATAGTAACAAAAATATACCATTGAAAAAATAGTTTGTAAATAACATTTCCCTACCAGGATAAACCGTCAGTGTTCTCTTTTTGTATTAAGGCCTTCCAGTATTCATGCGTATCACTGACTATTTTCAGAGCAAATTCGGCATCTTTGGGTTCACCATTAAAAGCAAATTTATTCTCAGGTTTACCATCTGGAATTTTGTAGATTTTCAACCATTCAACAGTGGCTTTTAGTAGCCCGGGAAAATGTTTTTCAATGTCCTTGATGTCTAGAAATAAAATTATAACATTATAAAAAATTAGCAGAATAGTAGAATTAGATCAAACAAACAATAAATGTTTAAAAAATGGATAAGGTAGGGCTGGTGGTATATACAATCAAGATACCTGTATCTAGTATTTGTCTAATGACGTTATTACTTACTACCAGTTATATGGTACTTTCAGTGAATCTAGAAAAATCTTTCCAAACCATGGAAATATGATATTTATTTTAAAAATAATGTTGACTTAATACTGCCAGCACTAAGATAAGGTATTAAATTATAATTAAATTAGTATAGTTACCATTGACTTCAGGTGCAATTGGATCTTCTACATTTATCACTAAAACCTTCCAATCAGTTTCGCCTGGAAGTTAATCATATTTATCATTATACATTTATACCATACATTTTTAAGAGGACGCCAGGTTAGGTTAAATACTATAACCTGGTATTTAACCCGCATTCTTTGTTTGTAAGACGGAGACAAGGCATGCGGATTCGTTATTAAATTATAATTACATATTTTATAATTAATAAACAACCTATATTCGTGATACTAGACACAATAAAAATGTGTGATAAAAGTTAACATGTAGTGAGGTTTTGTTGAAAGAAGCCACCCATTGATAACACTTTTTATAATTACATATAAATTTATAATGTAGGATGACCATAATCTACTTTTAAATAATTTCTATAATAAATCATTGAATATGGACACAGAATAGTTCTTTGAATGTGTAATAAAAATTATAATACTTGCCCTCATCAATCAATGCGACAGTACCCAATACCTTTACTTTCAGTACTTCTCCTCGTTTTGCTACCTTATAAATAAACAAACATTTTAAACATGATTTATAAATGTTTGAAAATTAAGTCTGTAGCATACTTTGTACCCAATTTCAAGAACATCTAAGGGATCATTGTCTCCCTTACACCCTGTATGTTCGTCTAGCAATTCAGGATTTTCCCAAGTTTGAGGCAAGGCACCATAATTCCATATGTAGCCTTTGTGTGGGAACACATTTGGTACAAAACGTAATTTACCTTTTTTTGTGTCTTGAATGATGGGGTTTAGAGGAGATTTTGTATTAATCTAAAAAAAAATTGACTTTGTAAACAATTTCTTAGTACGATTAATTGGAAATCTAACCTCCATTTTCGCATTTGTCCATCTAGGTATTTCTACCACCATATTGAAAACTTTGCCAGTGTTATCAGCCAGCAATGGAATATCGTGGAATGGTGAAACTATTCCGTTTTCATTTTCTATAAAAAAAATTAAACTTATGAAGTTATGAACATTCGGTACTTTAAATGTGAAGTTTCCCTTCACATTAATATTATATTAAATTAAATTTACCTATAAGTAACACATATTTTATAACTTAATTTAAGGTAGCTGGAGCGTGACATGTTTTAAGGACTAATATTAAAGCATTTCGTATACCAATTATATTTGAGCTGTGTGACTGTGCGAGAAGTAAATGAATTTTAGTGAGTGTAATCCTTAAATTTGTTATCGAGTACTGAGCACCGACAGCTCACCCCCTGCATAAAAGTTTTCACACGCTCATACACATGACAATGTTCCAGATTTTATCAAATATACGCCATACTATTCAAACGACAATATGCCAAAAAGCTAGACAAAATTGAAGGACTTGAATTTTCCAGATTTTAATTAGTTATTGTGTTGGTTAGGGAATGGCCAAGAGAATTTTAATCATTCAAATTTTTTCGATAAAATATCGATAATTTAACAAATAAGAATTTTGGTATTATATATATTTTAGTAAGCCTTTAATTTTTGTATTAATAATAAATTTCCACAGCCATGCTTTAGTAGAGTTGTTGAAGATTTTTAATTAGTTTTCAAAATTAAAATCTATCAAGTCCAAGTTCAACAGTTTTGTCTCGCATTTGGCCTGTTTTACGTGATCAATTGTACCTGATCTAGCTGCCTTAACAATGAACATTTATACATTTATCAATTGGTAAGTATCCTAAAACTGTAGTATATTTTTCTAAATTATTATGTTTGAAAAATAAATTAATATTATTTTTTTTTCTACTGTTAAGACCTAGTTTAGTTTAACAACAATTGAACAGTCTGTTGTTTGTAATGATTAAGAACTGTTGGGGTAGTAGGGAACCTGTTACCTTTTTATAATCTAAAAATATTAATAATATAGAATAATATATTTTCATAATGAATGTTTAAGGAATTTGAATTGATATCATTAGTAATCATTTAATAGGCTATTTTAAGATACCAATCACCTAGTACCTACTGAATGTTTTTTCTTAACCTACAACACCGTGAATAAATTTGAATGCAATCCATTTTCAAACATACTTAATATGTCTCAAGCCTCAGGTATAATATAAAAATAATTAATAATATAAAATATATTTAATTATATTGTGCCAATGACATCTCTTATGTACACGATTCAACGTCAGGCGGAAATCTTCCATAAATACCTACTAAATAACTAGAAATGGCAGAGGTCACCATAAAAGATGACCTTGAATGTTGGACGATTAAAATCAAAAATTCACAATAATCGTGGTAAACAACCAATAAGGCTTACAATAACACACATAAGACATCGGCGGTCAATTATTAGTACAAGCATTTTGCCTCACACAATTTCAATGTCGACTTACTTATGTACAATTTATAGTCAATTGTGTTGGGCGAACCTCTCTCTTCGATCTGGTACGTCATTTTGCTGTATTTCCTGTTGGCCGTGTGGCGAATCGCTGTCGAAGTACAAAGTGGACTGACTTTTCGGTAGCCGCTATGTTGGCGGTACACGGATTGCCGGATAATCCTTTGGACAGCTATTCCGAAAATCATGATTCCCGAATCTTATCAGCGGTGCTCTGCAAGTGGCAACAATTGCCCGTGAAAAAAACTCGTTGATTTCGATCGGCGTGCGTCTATTCTCCTTGGTCGCAGTTTTGCCGCCAAAACAACAATACGTTCGATCAAATTTGAAATTATATCATTTTATTCTGTGGTTGAATGTTGTATAAATAGGTCAACGTGTACCACAGAATAGATTGAATTAACATTGTTTTTAGATTTAATCAATTCTGTGCCTATGCAGTGTTGTAGGATCGGTATAGTTTAACTGACAGTCACGGCGGACCATCCGAAGTGTTCGCTGTAGTCGACTTGTAGACAAGTTTTAGTATTTTTTGTTTAGTGGTTTAGTCAACGTGGTGTTTTTCAACTCACGTATGTATTTATTTAATTAAAATATAATATTTTTATGAAAAAAAAGAAATCATTATTGATGCTCACCGTGAATTACGCATGATACTGGTACACATATTGGTGCATGGTACATAGGTATATTATATAGGTACATCATTTAAAACATACGCAATTTTCACAAATGTTATTTCCAAAATAGGAATATACATAAATTAAAAAAATCAAAATATAAAGTATCCTAGTTAGAACCGTAGTAGTTTATTTAGGTACCTACTAAATAGAGGGTAATATTTCCGCCTATAAGACGGTATTCACAAATGCCATACTGGTCGTGGTAGGCATGCTGCCTCTAAAATTACAGGTGTCAGAAAGAAGCGCAATACACGTGGCAAAGCAGACGAATTCTGCTCTTCCTCTAAAGAACGAGCTTAGGGAAGATTCAATAAGCAAGTGGCAGAGTGACTGGCAAAATTCAGCTACGGGAAGATGGACTAAGAGATTAATTCCTGATCTCCGGCCTTGGATCCTAAGAAAGTCGGGTACAGTGAATTATCATATCACCCAACTCCTCACGGGCCATGGTTGTTATGGTGATTATTTATGCATGTTCAAGAGATGAGATACATATAACATATCTTCGTGTGTCATAATGATGCCACAGAGCACGCGTTTTTCCTGTGCGACCGCTGGTGGAGACTACGCAGAGAACTGGAGGTGAAAACTGAAGTGAAATTCTTTTCTGAAACGGCGGTGTATACAATGCTGGAAAGCGAAGAAAAATGGGATGCAGTGTGCTGATTTATTGTTCATGTCTTGAGAAACAGAGAGGAGGAAGAGCGACAACGGCAACGTCAACCGCAGCAACCTTAAGTAGTTAAGTTTTTATATTGTGGCCCAAAAGACAAATGGAGGGCATAGAGCCCCTTATTATTTGTAAAACTGTTATTGCGAGGACTAGTGAGTGGGAGACTGGGCCATCACTGTCCATTTGTTTTCTTTTGTAGTTTGTTTTTGAATAAACGGCTTTTCGGTCATTCGGGGGTAGGATTACCGAGAGGCAAATTTGCCCCCCTAGTGGCTACGAATTACGATGGGCGGGACTATTTTCGCTCAAAAATAACCTTTCGCTTTTTGCTTAAATATTTTAAAACTACCTACTTTCCCTTTTCGCCCAAGAATATTATAGTACTTTTTGATCACATTTTTAAAATACACAATTTTGGAAACACTTACTTGAAGCCATTTAGCATTACTACACGGTGAGTCCCACGAGGAGGCAGCTTTTATTACTCTCTAAAAATGTATTGTGTATCTTTTGCATTTAATGAATTTAAATGTACATTCAAATAATTCTTATAACATTTATAAGGTCGTTAAAAAATTGCTTATAACATTGTATTTATAATTCTGTCAATTATAAAAGAGAATGGATTTGTGTTAAGAATACTTTAAGCTCAACAAAAAATTAATATAAAAAATATAAATCGTTAAAATATAATTATTAAATTTATAATTTATAATAATTAAATGCCATAGATTTAATAAAATCATACCGATTGATCGTTCCTGTTTTATATTGTTGTATTGTTTGCTCATTTTTCATTGTCGATCTATGCTTTTTTTATCTTTGGTACAAGTTTGTAAATGAACATTGTTTAGTTTAATGTAGACCTCAGTTCGAATTTCATTTATAACACTCAACCAGGCACAGACCATTGTAGACACATACTTTACATGAATAATTTTAAGTAAGTGTTTCCCGAATTCTGTACTATAAAAATGTGATCAAAAAGTACTATAATATTCTTGGGCAAAAAAGGAAAGGTCATTTCTGGGCGAACATGGTCTTGCCCGGCCACGGGAGTACATGCCAAAAAAAAAGTTTATTTAGGTACGTGACGTACCTATGTCTATGATGCCTATGATGTTTGTTACAAAAACATTTGTTTGGAATAGTATGTTGAATACAATCCTCTTGTTCAAATTATATTAACTCCAATGAAGATTTGTTCCAAAAACTATTGGAAATAGTAAAATAAGTATATAAGGATAAGTATAGGTACTATATCCTTATAAATATTATAACTCTATTGGAACGAATAGCTGTGGAATATGAAGTACAACCCTTATTAATTATATCATAATATTATCGTTCATCAGTCCTTATTAGTAAAATGTCAAATGACCAGGTTTCCAAACTTTTCGAACATTCTGCATATTTCAGTTTGTGGTTATAATAAATAGTGATAAATATAACTATCTCCTTGTTTAACTATGTCTGAAACAATTATTTAGTTAGTTACCTATTCTGTTGCGATTTAGGCATTAAACAATTTTTTTTTTTTACTTATTTTATTATTTTATTGAAATCAGTCAAATTGATGATAAGCAAAATTTTCTTCATGCTTGCTGCTCAGTACTATTACATACTTCCATTCCCCTTAACCTTAATCTTGAAGAATATTTAAAACTTTGAAAAAACCTTAATTAAGGGTAAAAATAGGAGCATACTTAATGAATCAACACAAAACACATAGTTAACAATAACGTAAAAGTTTTGGACAAAGTCGAATTGGTTTCATATAAAATTATATTTTTAGTCATTGCTGCCTATAGTTTATTTTGTTAGTTAGGAAAAAATAAAAAAATAGTTTCATACGTTTGAAGTTTAAACATAATCTACATACACAAAATAATATAAATTGAGTTTTATTATACACAAATAAATTGTAATTTATTGATATTTGATCGTCCAAACAATTTAAATACAACAAATACAATGCAGTAAGTACCTCCATACAAATAACATTCAAACGCATATTATATTTGTCGACTATTTATGTATTAAAAGGCTCCGAATTACAAGGGTAAGTGTTTTTGTTCAAATAATTAACTATTTAGCTATTAGTATTTCTGAGAGCATTGTCTTTCCATATTTACAAAGTTTAACAATTAGTATTTGGGTATCTGTGTAGAAATTGTCAATTCTACATAGTGTTCACATTTTTTGTGCTAATAAAATGTACATTTAATGATAATAGATAACTAATCTTATAATCTATACCTATCACGGCCATAAATAATAAAATACATAAATGAATAATTTTATTATCTATATACATAATTATGGCAGAAAATCTTATTGAATTGTGACTGGTACAATATGAAATTCAGCTGAACATTTTTAAGATAATAAGTTGTACAATATACAAAATATATATACTAATAAAATAAAATATAAAAGATGTATTTTACAACTTATAGAGTACCACTGAATGTGGATTGAAAGTAGGGCACATAAAATGTTCATATTAATTGGGATAATAAAAATAAACACATGTTTAGAAGTAGTAACATTGAAAGATATTTTTCTAATAAGTAAAAACCAGCCACTAGCCCAAATAGAGAATACCTCAAATGTATCTCAGACTATAACCCTTACACGTTGTCCCTAAACCGGTAGAATTGTCTAATACACAATCTCTAAGCGTGTGGATGGTGGAAACTTTTTGAACTTGTTGAAGTCTCATTGGTAGTTGTTGCTGAAGGTGTTGGATCCTCATTAGAGGGTATATCACTAGCGGATTTACGCTGTTCAGACCACATTTCACCATACAGGCCATTTCTTATTATGAGATCATCATGCCTACAGAACATAACATTTAAATTTTCAACAGATATAATGCTAAGAGCTTGATTTCAAAAAAATTGCAAATTAAAGAAAAAGACACATGGATTTACCTTCCTCTCTCATATATTTCTCCATCTTTTAGTACTAATATTTCATCAGCATGTATAACAGTTGACAGCCTATGTGCAACAATTATTGTGGTGCGATTAGCACAGACTTGATCCAACGCCGCCTTAAACGATTTTAAAATGATTAACACAGGTATTTAAAACCATAATATTATCATCGATAAAATGTTAGTATTTACTTGAATCTGTCTTTCTGTTTTAGTATCCAATGCACTTGTGGCTTCGTCCAGTAAAACAATGGCAGGCGCTTTAAGTAAAGTTCTGGCAATAGCAACTCTTTGTTTTTCTCCCCCACTAAGTTTCAATCCTCTTTCACCAACCTAGAAAATGATTGACATTAAAACGTTTGACTATAAGTTAAATAAACAAAACACACTTGTGTATTGTATTGATCTGGGAATTTCATAATTCTGTCATGTATTTCGGCTGCCATTGCAGAATTCATTATTTCCGAATCATTAGATTCAACTTTTCCATAACTTATGTTAAATCTAATAAATAATTTTAGTTAAAATTTTGTTTTTATCAAGAGTTTTTTTTTATCATACTTAATGCTATTGTTGAACAAAACAGTGTCTTGCGGAACAACACCAATAGCTTTTCTAAGTGAATTCTGTGTAACTAGTTGTATATTCTGGTCATCAATAATGATAGATCCTGAATCCACATCAAAAAATCTAAACAACAGTCTCACAATAGTTGTTTTTCCACTACCCGATGGACCGACCAATGCCAACGTCTTGCCCGGTTGAACCACAAATGAAATATTTTGTAACACTATTCTATCAGGTTGATAAGAAAATGTTACATTGCGGAATTCCACTTGTCCATTTTTCAACACCAAGTCTTTTGCATCAGGTACATCACTAACATCTGGTACTATATTCATCAAATCAAACATATTTTCCATGTCAATGAAGTTCTTCTGAATTGCTCTATTTAAAATGATTTAATATTCATATATTATGCATATTATTTTAATATTTTAGTTGACTTTAAGTAGATGTCATACCCACATGTTTTGTATCAGTCCTACAATATTTTACAACAGCCAATTTGAGTTATCAAATCCAATTTGTTATTAACTTTAATACTACAAAAAATTAACATATAATCAAATCAGAAGGTAAGAAACAGTATTTGTGTTTGTACATTGGTTTTTTTAGAATATTTTAATTTTCAAGCAAGCAAGGAGTATGTAAAATAATACAATTTAAAAATATTCATTGCTCATTTAAAAATTCAAATATTGTAAGAAAAAACAAACACAGCTGATGTTTCTTATTTTCAAGTTCTGCTGAACTGAAATTGTCTGTTGAACGATTTGTAGGACTGTGACAAAACATGTAGGTGGGGTGTCATCTTAATATATCTTAATTTGTTTAATACCTGTAAAATGTCCCAAAATAATTTAGTGGTCCATACAATTGGATGATGTACACAGTGAATAGAACATAATCACCTACTGTTAACTCTTTAAGATCAACAACAAAATGAACACTGAGCAATGATCCAGCTAACAATCCTATACATACAATTAAATTTTGAACAGTGTTGAGAATAGCCAAAGATACTTGCGTTTTAAACTCTTCATGCTAAACAAAATAAATAAATATGTGTTTTAAATTAATTAAATTGAAGGGTTTAAAAAAAAAATTCCATTCATTTTACTTGATAATCCATTATTGCATCTTTATAGGCTTTAACTTCATATTCTTCAGCACCATAGTACTTCACTGTTTCAAAATTCAACATAGAATCAACACTACGAGCTTCCATATTGTTATCTGCTATATTCATTCGACGTTGAAATTTTGTTCTCCATTCTGTTATGGTAATTGTCAAAGCTAAAAATTCCAAACCCCCCAAAAAAATAAAATAATAATTGATGCATGACCAATGCTACACATCGTAACTTTGTAGAACAAACAATATAAACTCAATGTAATTATTAGTGTAAATTATCCTTTAGTATTATAAATAATTGTTAATGACCTTAAACCTAATATTATAGAAAATTCTGCAAAATTAGAACGGCGCAACTGGTAATGAAAATAACGATTTTAAATTTATGAGTGTTCATATTTTATATAAAGTTTATGTTTTTCTTGAAAAACTTGAAAATTGCTGTGAAAAATTCACATTTAAATGTTGACCTCCCAAACTGCCCAATTAGATTCACATTCCTACCCAAAGATTCTTAAGTAAAAAATCAGAGCATTTTTACTGTTCCAAAAAGTAACGACAAACCAAAAAAAAAATACACAATAAATGATTTATTGAGTAGCATTAAGATTTTGGATTCTGATAAATGTATAGATTTTACAATGATGTATCTGTTGTTTTTTTTATTTATTTTTAAGTCTGAAAATAATTTTTATAGTCGAAAAATGCTCAGATTATCAACTTAATTTTTTTAAATATTAGCCATGATATTATTTATTTAATTTGAATGTATTAATAATCAATTTTATAATTGAACTTTAAATATTTGCCATTTTAGAGTTCTGCCTTGTATGATGACAATTGAAGGCATAGTTAATTTCAAAAAATGTTTACTTAATAAATGTGATATAAGTTTTCTAGGGAAAAAATTGACCAAAAACATAAAAAAGTCATAGGTTTAATGGTTATATTATGTAAAGGGCTAGGATTTATATGTAAATACATATTTTCAGTATGACATAAACTAATTTCGGCAAGTAGATTCAATTCACAGGATTTTTAATAAAATGAGTTATACTTGATTTTACATATTTTGTCATAAATACATGTTTTTACATATTTCACAATTATTCAATTTTTTCTCACATATTTAGACAATTTTACTGTTTCAACATGTTTCCTCGGAGTGATTTTTGATAGAAAGCTTATCATAAGTAAGCCCATACTGAACAGTGTACAAATTGTCTAGTACAATATCGTCAATTTGGTGATGTCGACCGGACGTATTTTTTATGTGGGTATAAGTGTAAACATGGTATAAAGCAATTTTACGACAGAATTAGTGATTTTTTAAATTTAAAAATTTGAAAGCCCATGTTATCACAAAATGCAATCAAGATAATTAGATGAATAATCATTTATTTTTATTAAATTTCATTGTATTAAGGATTTATTATTAATATTTTTTTGATAATCATATTTTGAACTGCTTAGCACACATTTATGTACATAGTTTTGTTGTGTAAATACATACTTTAGTTATATAAATACAAATAAATCCGACCTCTAATTATATACTCTAGAACCTAACCTAGAAAAAGTGGTGGATGTTCAATATTTAATTCCTCTATATATGCCTTCCATTTAACCTTTTTTTAAATCTTGTTTTAACTAATAACTACCCACAAAAAGTACCTATAAGCCAAGGGTATATTTAATATTTTGTCTTAAATTCATACTAAATAGTCACACCATTAACGGCTAATAAAAATGGATTTAATTGTTGGACATTTTTTTCTCAGTGTCATTTAAATATTACTCATATTATTGAATGTAAAATAATTTTACCTATATACAAAACCATTGTAATAAAAACCACAGTTCCCATCATCCAATTGAAATATGATAGGAAAAATATAACAGCTACAATGATGTCAATTATGGTAGGTCCAATACTAAAAAGTAAAAATGACAACAAACTATTTGTCGAGTCTGTTCCACGGTCCATAATTCTCAATACTTCACCAGTTTTACGGCTCAAATGCCATCTCAAACTTAAGTTATGTAAATGACGGAATAGTGATACCTAAGTACATATTTTAAAATATATTAATTGGTACAGTTAATATATTTTTACCTTATAGAGAATTAAAGAAAACTCACTTCAACTTCCCGTTTAGTATATTGTTGTACTCTAATCCATAGATAACTTCTTAGGTTATTCAAGAAACCCATTCCAAGACCTCCTTGTAAAAATTTGATACCAATATAGATAAAAATTAAATCCCAACGAAAAACAAGAGGAGTAGCAGTTAAGCTGTCGACTAAGAATAAAATCAATTATTAGTTTAATATGCTTTTTATATTATTAAAGGAACATAAAAAGATTAAAACAAAAATTAAATACCAATTTTTGCACTGTAAAGAGGAACATACACATTGGCTACTCTTCCAGCAATTACCAACATAATACAAGCAACTACTCTTAGTTGTAAAGCCACACTCTTTTTTGGCCATATGAAAGGTGCTATCATTTTTACTTTTCGAATCATATTGTTCCATGTTGAGGTTTCTTCCACTCGATCAGACTAAAAAATTATAACAGTTCAATATTATTTCTATACAAGTATAAAATATTGACGGTAAAAATACAGGAACTAAAAAAGGTCTTGAATGATACATTTGTGAATCACATTTAAACAATACAGTCAGTATTCTGTAAACAAAAATAAGCAAAAGCCAAAAATAAAAATATATCTATAATACTGCACATATTATCTGTTATATTACAATACAAATGAAAGTGAAGTAGGTATAATTGTAATTTATGATATATTTTGTTTTTTTTATGCCATAGACACTTCACATAGATAACACATAATAACCAACATCGAAAAACTAAATTTATACAATATGACGTATTAATAATAATAATTTATTATTATATAAAGAATATTTTGATGGATGGAGACCACCAAAACTACAATCCTTCGTATCAAGATCCAAAAAGCCACCAGTGTCAATGGGGTTGCCTAGCATTAGTTTTATAATTGGTTATATTTTGAAATATAGCAACTAGGATTTTCCATTCTACTAATGCTTCTATGTACTACTTCTAGCATTGGTGGGCAAAAAAAACTTTGGCTTAAATTGTACTACAATCAAAGTAGACAATTGTTGAATTATTTATATACAAGATTTGTTTACAGAAATTAATGATATAATCTCATAAGTAAATTAAACATTATACTATTAAAAAAATATGAAATTGTTTACCAATATAGCATTTAAATATTTAGAATATTTTCTTTATTTAATGTTGAACACAAGTTTTTTAAATTATAATAAGTATCTTTTTTTTTTTTTTTTAGAACTTTCAGTATAATAAGTATCTTAAAATATATAATTAAATTAAATATTGAAAACTTACATCTAAAAACAAATCCGTTGAGTTGTGTAGGCTAAAGTAATCTCTTGCAGTCATTATTCCAGGTGCTTTTACACCTAAGATCAATAGTAAGAAGCTTAATATATAATTTCCAACGAATAAACCGAATTCAATTTGACCATTTAAACTGAAAATAAATTATTAATAACACATGAATATAATTTAATACAAATCCATGGACAAATGTATTAACTAACTTATCTAATTTAGGCCACCAATCATCTCTTTTAATGGTAATGAAAGTCACATTTTCAGCGAGGAACACTAATACCCAGAAAATGAGCAAGACTAGACCATGTCCACGGGCTGGCATTGAGGGTAAGAGACTTTTTCTTTCCATTAGTATGAGTTTTGCCGATAATGGAAATACAAAAACCATAACGAGCATATATACAGCCTAAAAAATTAATAATATATTAAAACACGTAACAAAGTTAAGTCAGGTGGCTTTCATATTCAATTTCTTAATATGTACTCACTTGATAACCGTAAACAACACCATTTTGAATAATGTGGATGTCAACGAAAAACTTAGCTACTGCCAAAAGGGGAAGAAGAAATGTAATGATCATCTGAACATAGTATAACCTGGATTGGGGAATTGCAGCCTGCGATAGAGGCGTACTGTATTTTCTGTACATTGAGCATTGGGCTGTGCCAAATAGTATCATGTACACGGCCAAGGTACCAGCAACTGTGGTTTCTAAAAAACATTCTGATGTCTTGTTGACCCATAGATCAATCGATGAACCGTTTGGACAAAACATTTTCTACCAACTTGTATCCATAAATTATGACAAAAGTACAATTAGACAAGAGTAACAATAAAACAATTTACATTGAAGGTTTACATAATATTGCCACATTGATAAAATTTATATAAATATAACATGAAAGTCAAATATAAGTTAGTTGTTATATAAACCTCTATAAAAAGTATTTGATTAATTATAATCGGATAACATAAGTAATCCGGTTGGAAATAAAAAAATTACATGCACTGAAAAGACAATTTTTAATTAATAATAGCACATTATCGTCCCGAACATAAAACTAGGTTTAATTATTCAGAGAATTTGACTGATTATTGCAAATAATTATATAAATAAAACCGACATCCAAGTTTTCAACATGAATTGTTATCGGAATTGGATGAAGGAGGTCTGATACAAATATTATGATTAAAAAAAAATTGACTAAAATCAAACTCACTAGTTATGTTCAAATTTGATGATGTTTAATTGGTACCTACCTAGTACCTACTTAAAACTAAAAACTAAAAAAAATATTAAGTACATTTTTTTCATTTTATGAATCATCATTATTTATTATCATTTATAATCATAATACCGTTATCATTACTTATTATCATTCAATATCATTATCATTTTTATTATTGTTATTCGCGGATTAAGATAAAAGTTATTATATCTGAGTCCGTGTTGTTATTCAAATTTAACCCCCCACAGTCAAGGCTATAATTTCCAACGGGACAGACGAGGGTGGTCACGGGTGACCCATGTGATTTCATTCACTATTATAATTAGGCACTAAAAAGTTCATTAATCCTAATCCTGTATTAATTGTTTTTATATAGGTAAGAAACAGTCAATATTTTTTTGAATTTCTGTTTTTTCTTACTTATTATAAATATTATAACTTGTATACATAGGTAACAAAAAAAAAAAAACGAAACATTTTGTATCTTGTAAATGAACAAAAAAAACAATAAAAAAAAGGGTATGGTATAAACCGGCAGGTACTTAATAGTTAATAATATAATCCAGTTTGTAGTATTTTATCTCATTCCGGTCACGGCTCACGAGTGACCGAGCCTTGCCTGTTATTAAGGGTTAAAAGCACTACTGCGGCCTGTGACAGATTTAGGTTTTAAGCTGCGACAGCTGTAGATCTATTTACAGCTATCTGTGATTTATAGTCACTATATAAACAGTATCAAAGTGGATTATGAATATATACACATTGTCAGATAGGTACCTATATTATATAATATGTATTATAAAAATTACCTTGACCCATAATTGATATTAAACTGTTTACTGTACATAGCTGTGCCCCTTGGTGGCTTGGTTACAGTTATAATGTTATCTACCTCAGTGTTACAAGCGATGGTGAATTTTTGACCTAGGATATAGAAATGGTCTGGTAGTCGTGAGAGAGAGAATGAATCCGGGGACTTCTGGCGTGGAATCCCGTAATAAAGAATCTCGTAAGAAAATAACCCTATAGGTAATAAAAATGTCGTGTCCCTACACCTCATACTATATTCATAAGATTTCAGTATCAGTCTATGGATGATTTAAAATAAACAAATAGTTATTTTTTTTTAGTCACAATACATTTTTATTACAATGCTAATATATAAAACAAATAGGTAGTCAATTTTTTAAATCCATTATAATATTATACATTTATACCTGATCGGACTGATCGATATGATATGACTGACAAGACGGTCTCCTCTCTGAATTGTTTTTATCGTAGCCCATAGTTATAAAAAAATAATTTATCATTGAATCCAAATTTAACAAAAAAAATTTACATACAAATTATACGTATATTATACAAATTTTACTATACGCTTTGGTATACAATTGATTGTAAACTATTATAGCGCATTACCAACTTATACCATGAACACATTTTCAGTTCTCACTGTTCTTCACTTCTGCGGTTAGGTAGTATTGATTCAAAAGTTAATAAAAACAGTGTTAATAATTAAATATATCATTGCCTATCGTTGAATTCAAACTCAACACATCCATGATCCATCACACCTAATCATTTTTTTTTTAATTTTTCAAAATTTTATTTTTTTGGGGAGTCAACTATCTGAAGGGTTTTTATTATTATTATTTTTTTTTTTTTTTTTTGCGATAACTCTGGCATGGTATAAAGGACCCACAGTCTATATATTGATATGTCTATTCTCTGAGCCGTAAGGATAAAAGTTATATTTTTTCTTTAGATATTAACGTGTCCTCGAAATCACGTAACACCAATGGTGGTTTTACGGTAACTTGGAAGGAACTGGGGCCAAAAAAATTCAGTTGAATATATTTACATAATTTATTATGCAAAATATTATATATTTATATAGTCCTTTAGAACTTGTCGATAACTTACTGCCCGGCGCCCGTTTGCCCCTGGTTTAACTTAAGCCACTCGGCCGACAAAAAGGTGATACCTATACTAATCATTCACATTTCACGGTGAGTACCTACCTCGTTTACAACAGACGCATATCCTGCAGGATGTTATATTAGGAGGTTTTTCCTATATTTTTTTGTCTATCTGGTAATGTAACATTATTATAAATACCTATAACATGCAAACTGCAAACCATGTAAATTTTTTTATATATTTGTAGAGGTTTTATACAGAATTATAGGTAAAATCTCACTTACCTACTGTTCTATTGTTTAAAGTGTGGTTGGTGAATGACGGATAGAATAAAAGAAATATTAGAGAAACACGGTTTGTAGAATTCTGCAATAAATGTAAGTGTTTAAGTAATATATATATATATATATATATAATTACACAATTGGTGTAATCAGAGATAATAGTGAAGAATTATAATTTATACTTGAAATATTATCTTGGAATATAGATACACCTAACCTGATAAATAACAAATAAAAACTAGATAATGTAAGTACTTGATACTTGAATATTATGTACAAAAACTATATAATTTTTTAATCAATATTTTTAGTATTATACTATTACTAATTTTTTTATGTTTAAACAAGTCTCAATTGGATTATTAAATAATTTATACATTAGGTAAGTAGTTAAAAATACTAGTATTTATAATTAATGGTACAATTCTTTTCCCACATTTAAAACAATTATAATAAAATCCCCAATGTAAATTGTATTATGGCATAATAATTATAGAACATCAATCTTATATTATGTCATAGGCGTTATAGCAAATAGTCTATTCTTAAATTAATAGTTGTAATTCTAAGACTAATTGAAATTTACACCAAATTTTTATTTTATCAATTCATATAGCTACTTGATAAAATTTTCAAAATATTTTGACTTGTCTTAAGTGTTGGCGGACATTTTCAATCTTCATTTTTTTTTTTCTATAAATGTCAATTAAATATTATTTGTTGGGTCAAAAAGCATGAAAATTTAATACAAGGCTTCTGATATTTTTTGTAATAAAAGTTGAAAAATATTAAAAATACATATGAACGATTTTGTTTTAAAAGCATTTAAAGTTCAAATTTTGACAACATTTATCAAATTTAAAATTTAAAAACTATGTTGTAGTTAAAAATGTATAACATTTTCAACTTTTATAGCTAAGGATCAAAAATTTAAAACAAGGTTGCACACAAGTAGTTGATTTATTCTATAACCAAAAAATTAAAAAAATATATTTGCAGTTTTTTTTTAGAGTTATTTGAAGTTCAAATTTTAACGAAATTATATATTTAAACCCAGAATAACGATTCTAGTTATTTTGTTGTAATTTAAAAGTATTATTCATGGGTACCTACTTAAAACTTTTGGAGTAGGTATATTATTATATTGTATAAACACATCGATTTTTCAAATCTAATTTTTTGGCAAAAATGAATTTAACCTACTGTGGTCTAATGGCGTCTATATGCCTAGGTGTAGTATAATAGTAAAATAAATAACAATAATCACAATAATATCATCAAATATTCTAAGCAATATTATAAGCTGACCGACTTCGCTCAGAATCATTTTTCATTCACAATGATTTTTTATCATTAAATTCAAATTTAACAGCATTCATTATAGTGACTCACTTGTAACCTACTTTACAAAAGAGCGACATCCAATTACCCGTTTTTTTATTGCTAATTTGAGAATTTTAGGATTTTGAGATTAACGAAGTGAATTTTTGTTTGTAAATAGTTGTTATTGGTTGTACAGCTTATAGATTATAATAGCATGTATAATGTATTGCAATATAATGTCACTCGTAAAAATACCTAAACATAATTTTATTTTTATTATCCCTACCACATTTTTAAATTGATATTGAGATATATATTTATAATAAATTTGATATTTGTTCAAATCTTTTAAATATTTCAATAGAGTAATATATACCGTAATATCGAGGTAAAAAGATAAAAGATTGATACCGATTTATGTTTTATTATCTACTATGTATTATGTTAAAGTTTGATTTCAGTTTAAAAATATACAAAATTTTAATTTACTTGTTCACAGTTTTTTTAAAAATTTAAATTGCCATTATTGAGGTTCAGGGATTCAAAAAATGTATATATATATACATATGATATGTATATAAAATATAAGATAGTTAGAGACATCATTGTTGAATAATAAATTATTAATTCAAAAATGAATTACAGTTATAAGGCGTTGCTTTTTTTCCACTGCTATATATTGTGCTTTAAATAAAATGTTTTTATTGTTAAATCGCGTGAGACGCATCAATTTGTTCAAGGCTTCTCGGTCTAGTGTCGTTGTATCTGTGCCAATGTATCTAGGTAATTAATTATATGGTTAATAGTTACTGTTTGGAGGTGTAGTAGCTACATTTAAAAAAAAAATTTGCAAATTCTACGTAGGGTACTACCTTGAAAATGTATTTTTGTTTTTCAATGTACTTACCTCGTTATTCACAACGTATAAGTATTAAGTGTATAATTACTATGATTAACCTTTTTTTCCTTATGAATCGCTAACATGGAGGGGCCAGGGGTACTGCGTTAGCATTACTTCTCCGACATTATTAACCCTCAATAATTGGGAATCTATATTCACCTTATACATTTCAGATTTATATATTATAAATAAAATTCTTATTCTAAAAGCGTGTACCTACCCACTTACAGGTTGTAATAATACAAAATTTGTATCACGTTGTTTTCATTAATGAATCAAAGAGGACTTGAGGACCAGGAGGACAACATTCCATCTCTATAGGTATAATTGCATTGACATTTAAAGTATTAAATAATTTTTGTGCGCATAGATTTATCAATATAAGTACAATAAGATACGATTTAAATTATTTAAATACCTACCAGATGAACGCGGTAAGACGAAAGAGACGTTAGAATATAATGTTAAATAGGCGCATATTGTTATAATAAAATAATAATATATTAATATCTATATTATGTATTTATATATATTGCATGCGAAATGATGCATTTCATGTTAGGCACTCATTATAAGTATCTTACGTAAAATGGATCACTGCTCTGTATATTTTATTTATTATTATATATTAATATATTGTATCATAATGTATTATAATTTATATAGTTATTATCAGGAGCCAATTGGGTTGATGCGACCTCGCATTACTTGGAATCCTAGGGATAATTCCCAAAGTTAAACCATACCTTTTTTATTGAATAATTTATAAATATACAATGTGCATAGATACCGTTTAATCTTAGATGATAAGTATCTTACGTAAAATGGATTACTGCTCTGTATATAGTATTATATATGTACGTGTATCATAATGTATAATATAGTTTGTTATCCATATACTATGGATGGAGCCCAATTGTCCATCCCCCCCCCCCTCCCGTTTGTATTTTAGTGTCTATATGTTGGGAGATGTGTAGCTGATATTCATACTTCGAATATACTTCAAATAATGGGTAATTAGGATTTTTTTTTGGTACAGAAGTACCAACTGGAAAGGAGGCTCTAGGAATTTGGGAGCGCAGTGCTTGTGCACATATCTTGCACATGCTTAAATCAGGGCCTGCTTTTCTGTGTAAACAATTTGACGCACATATAGGTATAAGCGATAAGACACTGTATTAAAAGGTTGTTTGGCGCATGCATCATAAAGCGAACTGACGTACATTTAGCTGTTTATTTATTTATATATTATAATAATATATCAATTCAAATAGATAAGTATGCGAATGCAACATTTATCTTCAAGCGTGCTCATTTTTTTTTGTAAAATACAGAGACTTTTCGCAAATTTGGGCTTCAAATCATCGGGACATAGGTCTATTCATGATATACGATGTACGTGTTAATCAACAGGTTGCTTTTATTGTATGGTACATATTAATGTATTATAAATATGAACAATGTGTAGATTCCTGATAGCCACTTGTCTACATTAAGTACTATATTGTTATACTAAAGGCTAGGCAAGTTAACTCGAATTGTGTGTAGTGAAATATTTTGTTGTTTTGACTAATATTTATCCAATAGAAAAGTCAAAAGAACAACTTATAAAGTATTGTTAAATATTTTCATAATTTTATAATACATTAGTACCTATTCAATATAAATGTTCCAACCGTGATTAAGACGCATTTACTTATTGTATTGAAAAGTATTTAATTTAATGCAGAACATTTTTTCTAAAAATTAAAAATACTATAATGCCTAGTTCTTAAATTTTAAATTGTCCTTATTTTTTTAATCATTACGCTTGGTAGCAAAAGTGCGAAACCATTAGGTACTTTTGATTTTAGACGGCTGCAGAGCAACACCTATCATTTATAAAACTATATTTTATGAGTTTTAATATTAGAATATTTATTTTTTTGTTAATCAGTCAACTGTTAGTCAGTTAGTATCCTTCATAGTATATAATCTACTACCTACTAAGTATTGCTTTCATTTTAAATGTTCAGAAGCTATTTTACTAATTTATTTTTATCTAAAACACATAACACTGGATAACTATTGTAATTATATAAATATTTAAAAGTACTTCTTTTATTTCCAATCTACATGGCATGGTGACACAAAGTTGTCACATCACAAGCCACATTTGTAATGTACTTTTGGCTTTTACACAAGAATTGTATGGCCTAATTTAAACATAACTGATATAGTATTAATACTGCAATTTTAACGCAAAATTAGTTTTGTAAATAACTTTTTGTTACAGTAGCGTCCTAGATACTTTTATGGTTAACCATTAACTCCGGTATTTAAAAAGTGTCCTGTGACACGTGACAGTGTCAAAATATGTTAGTCTAAACTGGAACATGATAAGTTGTAGTCACAAAAATCTCAACATTAACCACAAAAAAAAAAAAAATATATTTTCGTTAATTTTTCTGTACCTACCTCTCAAAGTAAGTTTTTTATATTTTGATATGGAATCATTATATAATAGGAATGTTTGACACCAAAATTAACTTGTATGAAAGAATTAGGATTATAAAGATTTGATTAAAAACAAACCCAAAATAATACTGAAATTTTAAGTTTAATTAAAAAGCTTAATACAGTCAATATTGTATATTTAGGTCGCACTTTGTTAAGTATTCATTTAAATAAACGATTGACATAAGAAAAATAAAAATATTATTTTGTGATTGAAAGTTGGTTTTATTATTTTAACCTTGTATCGAATTTTTGAATTCGACTTGGTGGAATATTTGAAACTTTTATTAAAAGGTTGTTAATATTATGTCTATGTTTAAGTTTCATAAAGTTATAAGTAAAGTTTAATACGCCTCGTTACTACAGAAGTTATTTAACTTTACTCATGGGATACCTGCAGTATTTTACGTTTATACCTTATACCAATACTATAAACATTCAACGTTATAAATACCAATTTATGCAGTAGATATACACTATACATATGTGTTCTGTCATAGAATTAAATGACAGTCATAGTTCATAAAGAATATTACCAATTTTTATTGAAGTGTAATAAATTAACTGCTGATTATTTCACTTTTATTCAAACATCCAATAATAACCATGGATAATGGATATTAAATTAAATGTTGTTCTTTTTGTTCATTATAAATGTATTTCCTAATGTGTAATTTAATTTTTACAATAAGCGAAAGGGATGATGTGTTGGTTAGGTAATAGCTTATTATTTTGTCTTGTACCCATAAGGGAGGAATCCATTGATGGAACTTCATGGCACATACTAAATTGTATAGTTAACATTTTGAATATTTATTATCATGTCAAAATATATCATATTTTTCCACTAGATAAGTCCAGTTCAAATATTTTTTTTTTAAAAGTTCTGATTTAGTGTTATAAGTTATAGTATAATATATTGACACATTTACAATTTAAATCCAAATAATACAATGTAATGCGGTGTTACTAGGTATTAAACATTTATATTATTTTCGTCAAACAAAAACAGTAAAGTAAGAAGTAACTACCTAGTACCTACATTCAATTCCATAAATGAATACATGAATCATATTTTGTATGAAATTTAACTTAATAATGTTTAGTAGATTCGTACAAAATACCCATGTATGTAAACAGTTTTTATCGAAGAAGAAAAATGAAAAAAACTGGTACTAAATACTAATTTGATAGTATTAACGTGCTAATAGTGTACCTTCGTTTAAGAACACAATGCTAATAACAACGGAAAACTAAAGGTCAACTGTATACACAATACACAATACACATAATGTTATATTATGTACACATATTTGACATTTAAGTACTATTACGGTGATTAGTTAGGCGCATACTCATAATCGAAACACAAAAGCTAGTAAAATTATTTCTATTTACTAAAATAGAACATTCCACATGGTTAATATAAAATGTAATAAACCCAAATACTTTCTGGTCTTACGCGTCCTTTAACAGTGTTCACTGTGCAATTAAATACATTGTCATTGTGTAGTTTTATAACGCAACATAATTTGAATGTATATTATTGTTCTAGTTACAATAAGTATGATAATAGAACTCCCATCCACCGCTAACGCTATAGGTATGGCTAGAAGCATTTTAGCACAATACAAAATAAATAGGTAGTTATAGTAACACACTAACACTACTAACTTTTAATCTTGCAGACTTAGTATCTCAGAAGCAACATTAATAACATATTAATCAATCTTATAAAAATACGTAGTAGTTAAAAAAAATAAAAGGAAAGTAGTAAGATATTTAAATAGTCAAAGCGTTCTTAAAAGGGATGTTCAGTAACTTTGCTCAGCCAGTTTTAAAGTTGCATGTATTGTATTGAGTTTTAACATAGATTTTATTTATGTGATTCTTAGCGGCGTGATGAATGCACCAATTGGTTTTACATTAATGAGTTTTTGTACTTACATTTTTTTGTGTTCGTCATCACCTTTTGAAGCCGTAAAAATGATACAGTATTCTAATTCAAGGGTGGCTTATATTGGAAAATTAGATCTGGTTGATTTATTGAAATTTGAAAGAAATCAAAAATAAAAAGTTTTAAAAACTTTAAATTAAGTGGGACAGCAAAATTAATTATGGAAAACATGAATTTTTTCTCAAAACCAGTTTTGGCCAAAATCTATTTTGTCTTAAGACAAAATTAAAAAGTTGCTGTAAATTTAATTTTTCATTAAATATTTTTATTGGACGTTTCTAGTTCTGATAAAATTTTAAAAATATTTTGTGCTATTTAGTATTTATAGACTTTGAAATTGTCCATTGTTTTTTTGTTTTGTTTTTACGATTTGTGTACGACTATACTCAGTCTAGTGAGAAAACACGTAGAAGTCTAGCGAAATGTGTCATGTGGGAATGCGCAGAGTTTTCGTGTTCTCTCGCTGGATATATAGCTGTGTTACCCGGTGTTGCTCGAAAATAAATAAATCCAAGACATCAATCATCAACTTGTGGCGAATAGTCAAAAACTAATAAGTAACTTTATTTTCTTACGTTAACCAAAATAACAGAATATTCGAATATAATTTTGATACTATTGTTAGCTGGCAACCACCCTAAAATAACTAGCTCAAACTATTACTTAAGCCTTTCTTGATTTGTCTAAATTGGTCTAGAATTTTTTGATTCTTTAAGTATTAGACGCTTATCCATACACTTTGTCTCTTATGTAAATAAATACCTTGTATTTAATATTTACATTATTATAACATGTCGAATCATTTTTTTTTTAAATAAATTTGAATTATATTGGTATATCTATATGGCCATATTAGCATGAAGACTAAAGTTAAGGAGACCAAGCTTGTACGCAATAAACGTTCCATAAAGATCACACACACTTATTTTCCCACCAGTCTGCGTCTGGCAGTTCAGTGTGACAGTTGCATGCGAAGCTACTTTAACTCGTCTATAACAGCGGTTTTTGATGTTTTTTCAATAAATAGGTATGCAATATCTTTAAACATGACCTATTATACATTCTACAGGTCTTAAAATTGCGAATCCACACATTCCCACTAGACTGTCACTGTAGACATATATATCATATATGTATACACTTAATGTTATTATTATTATTCCTCTAGTCTTCATTCTTCATATTATAGTCTCAACACACGCTGAACTAAAATTAGAAAGAAACATACTCACATTTTTCACATTTGTTAACTAATGACAAAATATTAGGTATACGATTTTAAGATTTTTGTGGCAACTTAAAACTATTTTAAAAAATAAATCGTGTGTCGAGACCACAAAGGTTAGAGAAACGATAATAATACTCAACGTGCACATACATGCGTATAGTATCTAACTCCTATGCATGAAACATGAATGCTTAATTTTCGAACTAATAAAATATATGTCGGGTCATTTTTTGAAATATTGCATTCATTGAAGAATCCCAATGAAGCGTCATATGTCCCTATGTTAGACAGGTTAAATTAGCCTCGCACGGGACCTCCATGGATACTGGCGGGGAAATAAAATAAAGTGCGATACTATAATAAAGGTAGAACAATTTTTTTGTATAGGTACGTGCTATAATAGGAGTTTGGTCTCCTATTATCTCCATAGTCTTCTCGCGTGAACATTATTTTAAAAATCTTATTTACACAGTTACTGTTGTATTCTATTATTTACAAATTTACAATATAATATGCTCAACTTTAAATCAAGTTTTATAATTTTGTTTCTTTTACGACGCTGATGAAGTTAATATTTAATAGTAGGTCTGGTTTTAACGCTCCCATATCTGTTGAGATATGCAGTGTTTCATTATATTTGAAGTATTCTGTTATTATATACTTAACCATATGTAATCCACTCCACACTATTCATCTATATGTCGTTTACTTATGTATTTTACTGCTTTAAATATGTATAGTGCTTTGGCTGTATAAAATATAAATTGAGCATTATTGTAGAGTTTATAGGCAATGATTGTATTTTCAGTTACTATTGCTATTCCAGCGTTATGGGCTGTGTATGTTTTTCTCATAATATTATTTTAGTGCAATCCGTTTACTGCAGTTACTAAGATTCATTGGACTCTACATTGGACTGGATTTGAAATCGCATGTCACAGCAGTCATACCTATAACTAAATTTAGTGATGTATTCATAATTTTTATGTGTTTTTGATAAATTGTCATAATTATTGTTGAACCATAATCACTTATCAGTCTTAGATCTGATTAGCGCTCTATAGACCTTTTTAAATGTGGACCCCATGGCATTTGTGCAGTCTTTTTAAATATTTTATGGTGATGAGCTTTTGTGTTATTCCAGCTGAGTCTGTAGTCAAATAATATTCCAGGAATTTTATTTGATATTGACATGGTATATTGTTGTTGTAAATTTATAACTGGATAACCTTCCTTAGTTTGATTTTTTTTTGAGAATAATATGCTCTAGGAATTTTGGGTAGAAAAGTTGAAGCTAATTTTGTTTGACCAGTTTGTGAGATTGACAGTGGATATTTTTGTCAGAAATATTGCTCATTTTTTAGGTTGAAGCAATTTGAAAAGAAATTTGATAATTTTACTTGAAATTGTCTTTTGATATGAAAGTGGATTATGTACTTAACACTCTATATTCACTTTGTGCCTTTATGACTGAGTCATGTGTTTTGATTTCGTCGAGACTGTCTATTCCTAATATCTATTTGTTTATTGTCTAAGTCTTAATAGATTTTTGATTTTGTTATGTTTAGATTATCTATTGTAGACCTGCTAGCTATGCTATTTTGTTGTTCAGACTTAATTTTTATTTTATAGGTATAGACTAAATAAGTTTTGAGTTTATTATTTTCGTTTTTTGTTATGACGAGTAATTAATCTGTAATAGTCTGGTGATCAGAATAATTGTACCTATTTTCATTTGTTTGGTATTCTTTTTGATATCCATATATTTTTGTAAATTATGGTTAGTAGGTGGTCTTTGTAGATATTTCCGAGGTTATGTATAAAGCAATAAGGAATGCCGTTGGGACAAGGGATTTTACTTTAACGAAAATCCTTTTATGAGAACTTAAAATGTAATAACTTTATAAAAACACTATACTAGGCTGAATTCCACTTTTGTGATTATTTATTGTGATGGGCTTACAAAAATATGAAAACAAAACTAATAATTACAATAATTCTTTGTGTTTAAAGTAGCTCGTAGGTAATACGACTACTACGATGAACACTTTAACATTTGGATAAATTCGGCTTTGCGGCAAAAGTCAATGGTATGCCTACACGGCTAAGAGTTTGGTTTATAAGAGTGTAATACACAGTACCTACTAATATAGTTTCTTTAGCGAGAGGGGGCTGATAAATATTGTGTAAGTATACTAAGTGTAATAAAATAGTATACCTATAGTTAAAGCTTGAAATAGATAAAAGTTGATGCATGTTTGCACATAAATTATGTTTGAACTGTATGAAGTATAAAATTAGAAACATTCGTTTATTTAAGTTTTTTTTTAAAAATTGGTTTAATTTATAGTGAAAAAAACTTAAACCAATTGTACTTATTTACAAAAATAAAATAATTAAACATTAATATGCTTAAATATTGTTTTTATGTTTTTATATGCAAAAATTTTTTTTTACTGTTCAGAATCTTTTTGTCTGTAGATAAAAAAAAAACAATAAGTGAGTTTGGTATGAAGAGGAAAATACTTGTCATAAAAGATTTGAAAAAAATAGTCGTTGGAAAATATTTTGGCTTGGTTTTTGTTTAGCAACTGTCGTTTATTTAACTACTATTACCAGCTATTATACATTTATACTTACTATGTATTAGACTTTTTTATGAAATTTAGTAGACGATTGATATTTAGTGTTTTTTACAAGTGTAACAGTAATACAGTATTATGTTGCTCTGAAATATTATCTATTTCCAGAATAAGGTAAATTAATATAACATTTTAAATAAACACACAAGCAAATAAAATAGACACAATAGGTACATACTACATAATATCGTTTAATACCTATTGAACAATTTATAGTAAACGAACAATAAAAACAATGATTTTTTTTTAGTCTGAAAAATGTCACTCATACTAAAATAACCCTTTCCAAACAATATTTACTATACTTTGTAAGTGAGTACCTACACTGATATACTTGTTGGAAATTAATTTAACTAGTAGTTGTCTACTTAAAAATATTTATGGTAAAATATACCCTGCGGACGTACATATACATTTTAGGTAATTTATAAGTATAGTTTGTTACCTAGTCAAATAATTATTCTGAGAGTATGAGTTTTAACATACTTTGCATAACATAACAGCTTCTGTCCAGTGGTTTGCGTGTTTCCTCGTATATACCATATATACATGGTAGGTACGGTAAAACATGCTTTGACTGACCATAGCACACTCGTATTAATGTATTATACTTACCGCAGGAGAGATTTGGTGTTGTCATCCCTAAAAATATTATGTTTACTTTGATCTGTTGTATCAAACACACAAAAATACGTTTACCTGAAAAAGCGGGTTTTTTTTTGCGAATTATGTTTGAATAATTCTACTGAAGCGTAATACTTTGTCAAGCCACGCTCGTAGTTCGTAATGATATCGAGAAAAAAGATAGTATAACATGCTTTTATAGAGCGAGTTGTGTGACTAATGTTTTGCCAGGAGGATTAACGTAATTCAATCATACGACGAGAAATAAACCAGGTAAGTATTCATAATCGTTATAGGAATTATGTTTGTTATCAAAATCATTTTTATTGAAAATTGTTACTTTAAAATATTACTGAACACTATATTTTTTTATGATTGGTTAAGAGTTTTAACTTAAAACGTATACACTAAATACATGATACAAATAATATATGTATTATTTTTTTTGTTGATATTATTTCAACACAAACAATATGGGTAACACCTATTTGTTTTAATTGGTGGAATTAGTGAAAAATACAATGTAAAATCGAAATTCAGATAAAACTGTATTGATTTTAATCTACAGTTTTTTCTTTTCTTGAAATCGCTTTTTTTTAGTGAATTCAGTCATAATAATATATTGGTATAGCTTTGGAGTTTAAATGATGCTACACATTTTTAATTTTAATGTGACCATATCTTAACAATTATTTTATGTCATAATTTGAAAAAAAAGTTAAGGTAAAGTAATAAAAAAAATAGAGTATTTATTTGTTTAGCAGATACAGAGCTATTTTCAAATTTGCAATATTTACTTTTAATTTACTTTTAAATTATCTCGAAAACATTGATGCAGTTGTACATTAGTTGTGTGTCGTCGATTTAACCAATTTCTGCAGAAGTCCCAATTAAAATAAGGTTATGGGTGTAGATACGGTACTTGAAACACCCATTAATTTAAAAAAAAAATTTTTCTGCACAATTAGAGAAAATGTATTGCTAAAATGACTGTGCTCCGAGCAGTTTTTTAAGTATAATATGTATGCATTTATGCATGGTAAATACTTGCTTTTGTAAAGTATACTTGACCCGGATGCTATCTATTCTATCCACATATCTATCCGTCATATATAATGTGGTAGATATAGCTGCTATATAAGAAGTGTAATTTAAATTGATCAAATATTGTAAACGTTTAAAACTTCTAACCATCTACCCACCATTGAACAATAGGTGTAACAAGTGACTGCTAGTGAGTTTGCTAAGAATATTATGAATATAAAATACATTAGAAAAAATGAATTATACAAATTTAAGTAGCTATACAACATAATATTTATGGGTCTTTTTATACCATACTCATATGAGATATAATGTATGCATATTATCTAATACAATTTTGCCAAAGTTTTGATAAAGAAGTATTGATTGTTACTATTCTTTATTGTTGGAATAAGCGGAAACATTTATTAGGGCATTTTTGTTACAATATTTATGTCTTATAACATAGATACAGTTTATTCAAAATATTTACTATACATAATATAATATACACACAAGTACACAACATACATATTATATCTATTTTCATATTCAAATATATATGTAGGTGCATCGTGCATTGTGCATATGATGTGTGTGTTTAGTGTTTACATAAATTACAGTAATAGCGATAAAACAGCCGTGTGTTATTTTATTAACATTATAAAATATATATTTTTTTTATGACACAATGCATATTATGTCTCCCCATTACTGTAAAATGTATATTTTATTTTGCAACAAAATGCTTCATTCCGTGAAAACCCACCTTGTTAGTTGTATTATTAGGTACTCCACTACATCATTACTACGGTATTATAACATGAATCAGTTTTATTTATGCGTTTATATTTTATCCAAGCTTTCTGTATAGGGAATGAAGACATTCATACTGTTTGTATAAAGTTCTAAAGTTATAAAAATACTTTCGTTTATCAAATTATTTTTCTTGTACCAAGTTAGTTGATTTCAACTTTTAATTTTGCTTTTTAAGTTAGATTTTTTTCTTAATATGATTAGTATTATCTACATCACACTGAACGCCAACATTGTTTCTTTTTTGATTTTATTAAGATTATAGATACTAAACAAAACTATTAACTAAAAACAACGGTTAATTTTCATATTATATAAAGATTAACATTAAAATCATAAAAATAAGTTTTTTCTGTAATAAATCATAAAAGATTAATAATAAGTGTTCTCAAAATGTTGTCATTTCTTAAAAGGTTTAAAGCTGTCGCCATTTATTGAAGTATAATCGAATTAAAAAATATGACAATACATTTGAGATTTTGATGATACAATTGAATTATATCAAATAACTTAATATATTAAATGCGTAATCGACAGTGACTTCGTAAATAAGAACAAATTAAATTCAAGAATAATACAAAAGTTTTAGATTTAAGCTCCCAAATCAAAAAGCTTTTGAATGTGGTTCACTTCGCTAAAATTGTTGAATGTAAATAAATAATTCATATTATTAACAAGTTTATGCAGTTCACTACCTACTTTACTAGGTTTACTCACCCATGAATAGTATCCCATCGTTGTACATACAAGGAAAATAAATTACGTATATTGAAGTGAACTAATCGGAGTAGCCGAGGTAGATGTACAATTAATTGTTTATAATATTGATTATTATTGCAGTGTATCCATTATCCTTACTAGAAAATTAAACACTATGCATAATATATTAATATATAATATATATATTGTATGTAGGTAGGTACCCGAATACCTGTTATACAGGTACACCAATTTCCTGTAAAATTAATTTCATCTGTAACAGTGTTTGCAAATAACAAGTATTTTTATGTCAAATAACATTTTATATTGTTCAACTAGGCAATATTACAATAATGTTTTGGTGGTGTGATGTATTCGGATTTTTACCGAGGAAGATTACTACATTGTCTATCAGCTACTATTTAATACTTAATAGTTCATAGTGAGTATCAAGTTATATACATATAGTTAATAGTTCTACTACACATTTGTAGTTTTTAATTTTTATCTATTTATGTGTTGTTATATTTTTTCCAATAATTGTATTAAAATGTGCTATTGGTCGTTAGTTTTATTTAGGATTATAACGAATATAATAATTAACGATATTGCATGTAATTCTTAGTGATATTACATATCAATAACATCATCATGTTGAAAATACATTATTAGATATACGTGTACGTATAATTTTCACTAGTTAAATTAAATAACTTAAAATTCAATTAAACAATTTATTTATTCAGGGAATTTCCCAATAGTAACTGAAATTCTTTATAAACGATATTGTGCGCCTTTTCTTGTTTTTGCCTGCTACAACTCCACCTTTTTAATAAGCAATGGTTTCTTTTAATACTGAGGCAACAATACGTCTTTCCTTAACTGATGTTATTGACTTATTGGTTAGAATACCTATGCATTATGTGTTCTTTCACCTTTCTGCTTGTATTTTGCAAATAATACTATAAATATAATCAAAATTATTTAATGTACTTTCCGTATTCTTAGATTTCAATTGTTCATCAAAATAATAAATGGTAAAATATAAAGCAAAATGCAAAAAGATTCAAAATGAATTCTAACAATAACACCAGCAAAGGAAAGGCATTTTTGTCTTGGTATGAAATGAAACCATTAAGAGCAAAATCAAAAAGCTTATACTGTCTAAATGTTTGTATTTTTTCATTTTTGGTCTATTTTTTGATTATGATTTATTTTTTCGATGCGAAGCAATGTTTGTTTTTGTGCACCGTGGTAGCATAACAACGAAGTCTTCATTCGGAACATCTTGAAGATCTACTTCTACGATATGTTCGGATTGTTCATTTGGATGTTATCTTATGCATTGTCTAATAAATTCTGCCATCGACCATAGTGCTCCTCGAACTTCAATGGAATAGGTAAGTTAAATGAGTAGATAAGGTTATCTACGGTAGGAGCGTATGGAAATGCCGTAACTGGTACTCATAAATAATAATTTTCTGGGTCAGATTCCTCGAATTTTATTTATAATACATTTTGAAATGTAAATACGTTTCATAAAATAGCGCCGATGTCACAATTATTATTACGACTTATGCCTAAAAATATGATGATACTTAAATATTATTCTCTTCGTTTCATTTAAAAAATAATATAATAAAAATATGTAAAAAATATGTTGAAATAATATATTAAAATATGTTTTATGTGGTTTAGCCATTTTTAAGACTAATCTGATATAAAAACATTAAGAATGATTATACAAAATAGAAACCAAATTATATAGTTCGTTTGCAGTTTTGTTTACATTATATAATATAATGAATTATTTTTAAATGTGTTTAATATAATAAGTACAGTTTTTATTTTGTTAGATAAATTTGTGAAATGTTCTATTTGTTATAGGTCTTCTTAAAACTAGACTATTTATTTCTTTATTTATAAAAATTAGATTATTTTTAGTAGACAAAAGTACCTCCAAGCATTTTTGCTGCTATATATGCTATATAACATGATTTAATTATCTAATATATTGAGAATACTTATAAATAACAAATACATAAATTATAATTGTTTTCCTAAAAGTGAGTAAGTATAATTAACCTATTGTGCGAGTAAAGAACACACACAAACACACTCACATCTAAATCACTTCTACCTAACATCCTAACTTATCAGTTATCAGCAAGGAACTGGCACCAGCATATTGTGATGTGTGCAGAGAAAACCTTACACTCAAATAAATAGTGATCAACTTCCCTAAATACATAGAACCACTTAAAATCCTCGGCAAACTATCATCACTACAATAAACAAAAACTCAGTGAAGAAAATACTGAATCAATCTGTACATTTTCGCAAAAAAAAAACTTATCCAAGGCAAAAATTGGAAAAATTGTCAACATTGTAAATATTTGTAATTAGATTTATGAAAATAAAAATTGTATCCCACTTGAAAATACTTGAAGTAGCATAATATTATAATATAATCGATGCATTGTATTAACGGAATTAAATTAAAACGATAAAATAATTAAATGTTAAAGATTGATAAGATTCGTTGACTATCGTTGACAAAGTAGTACCTATATATCTACATTATTTTAATTCATTAATAATAAATAATAATATATAAAAAAAAAAAAAACAACAAAACGATTTTCGATTACTCATCCTAAACGAACGTCGTGTTATTGAAAAAAAACTTTACGAACCTATTGTTCCATGAATGTATATTGTTTCAGTTATTGTTGTAATGTAGTCTATGATAGTACCCACAGAGAAAACAATCGTATTGAAGTTACCGGTGCTCGTATTGTTATTGAAAGGTAAAATCGCATCTACGCCGTCCCCAATTCCCATTGTATTCGACTGTATTATTTTGTCCCCAACAATTTTAGCCACATTCCCACAGTCTGTATTGTTATTGTGCAATGTGTATGATCAATCAGCGTGGCCATAGTACCAAGTATAGCAAGAACACTTTGAATATTTCAATTATTATCAAAATGTGAAGTTATATAAATTCAAGGGCCGGACGGTGCGTTTATCGGGAGTCGTGTAACTCGGCACGATTAGAAGTGAGTGTAGGTTGGCGACGGACGAAATAATGAGACGTTGCTTTTATGAAGTAGGATTTAAGAACCACGCTATCGTATTTATACGCACGAAAATCCATATAATCCAGTCATGGCCAGCCTAGCTTTACCATCCATCGGTGTTTGCTATTTCAGTCATGAAATAGACGTAGATTAGATATTATAATATTATGGTACATCTCACGGTTTGCAAATCGTGGAATAATATTATGTAACATAGGTAGCTGCCTTTAAATTTGAACACCTTTTCCCATCAATTTTTGTTCACACAATAATAACATATTTATCGGAGCAATACAGGTATACTACCTATATTATGTTATATTTTGTAACCTTTTATACCTAACCTAACCTACCATATCGTTAATTAAAATGAAAAATGTTAAAGTCTAAGGACACTGCAGTACTGAACTGCAGTATAATAGGACTTTAAGTGATTTAAAGTGATTTATTTATTTTTAAAAATATTGATCACACCTATTCGAAGATGTTTATGACATTGTAAACCGCAGTCGGAATAAATATTTTAATATCTCAATTAACAATAAGAACACACATAGAATTATTTTCTAGTTATCAGTACCTATACCAACTCCGTCGATTAATTGGTCGATTTTTATTACACATTTATCATCGAACGTACGATAAAATACTTGAATATTACAGTACCAACAACAAATTAATGGGTAAGTACCTAATTAAACACGACTACATGAGTAATTTTGAGTTTTTTTTCAAATCACGTTTAAAATGTTATATTAATTATTTAAAAGTGATTGAGTGAATTAATTAAATTTATTTTATGGTAATTAAGAGCTAATATTAATATCATTGTTATTAATCCTTTTTTAAAAGATGGATAAAATATTTTAAGAAAAAAAATGTCTAGACTCATTAAAGTATTATTTTTCATTGACCATCAATTATATTTATGATTTCTTTCAAAAATAAATAAATCTAAAAGTCTAGTAGGTATACAATATAGAAGTACTTTTAACTACTTTTTGTATTTTTAATTTTTCTTAAACCATACTGACCTGGAGTATTATATTCCATAGAATACATATTATAATAAGTACAACTGTATAAGGTATAGATGCGCAGATGTACATAAGAAACACTAAAAACTACGTGTGAGCAATTTCATTATATTATATTTGTAATGACAGATATAAAATATTATGTTAAACAAAATATCGAAATCGTAAATATTGAAATGTTTACCTATGGCATTAGTAATTATTTATTTTATTTTGAATGCTCTATTGACAAAAATAGCTATAGAGATGTATGTATAAATTAAATACATTTCAAAGGCAATTGACTTAAGTAATACAGTTAGAACTTTATGTTTAGCGTGTACGAAAATTTGAAAAAAATTAAATGTTTCGTGACCGTTTTTAGGATAACTACTTTGATTTGAACTATTCCTCTTTATGGTCTATCCACAATGTAGGTACACACAATAATTCAAATATATACAACCAAAATAAACACGCTTGTAAAACTAGCTCGGAATGAATAAATTAATTTAATTTGATTATTTAGCTGCACATATAGATAACAGAATTAACTATTTTGCACGCTCCAAACATTGCAAACTTAATTGAAAAACCGCAATAATTCAATAGTCCAAGCATATAGGATAGTAGTTTGTTTTACATAGGATAACAATGTAAATGCCACTAGGTAGCAGATATTCCTCTTGTTTCATGTAATTTTGGAACGTTTTAATATTTTGTTTTGTACCGCGAGCCATGGTTATGTTAAACAAAAGGTTTTCTAACTTTGTACCAACTAAAACAATAACGACAAATTAGCGAACAGACCGTAAAACCAACGTCAAAGGTTTCTTCTATAGTTTCCTACTATCGTCTTTAAACGATGAACATTTATTATATTTTCGGTTCCCATTCACGTACAAAGATCTTTAAAATAGATGGTCGACTGCAGAAAGATTATTCACGTTACCTACAGTATAACTCACCAAAAGTTTCATATGAATTTATTCTCAGTTTGGTAGGTATTCTGGTACAATATGTAAATCTCTTTTGGTTATATATGTTTTTTTTCAAGACGTGAGGAGGATTACTCACCCGAGAGTTGAGTGACGGAGTTCACATTTCACAGGACAAATTGATTCAGTTTTAAATGCTTTTATGGATTATATTCATATCACGTGTAATGACATATAATGACGTAGACATATTAATATATTATTAGTGTACACTGTGTTGGTGTAACATTAAATATTTAATTTAAACTTATTAACAAACAATTTCATATTATAATTTATATTTCACATTTAAATCCTATACTGCAGGTACTAGCTGTTCTGCAAGACGTTGTTGGTGTCAAAGATTTGTTATTTAAACAAATTTATTTGAAAAAAAAATGTGTATGCCATATTTCTACTGATTATAGTAGGTAATGTGATATGTAACCTATGGCAACCATTTAAAAAAACAAAAAGAATATTGTTTGCTGAAAAAAATGCATGTGTGATCTATCCTTTTTCTACAGCTATAGGGGTTAAAATAGGCTCGAAACCTTCTCCGTGATATACCTAATCTATAATTTAAAACAAATAATCAAGATAATCGATGGCGGAGTTTCTGTGATTAGGTGTTAAAAATAAAGTAAATTTCACTATTATATAGTTGGACAATAGATATAACTTATTCATTGACCATTGTACCTACTTTTGAAATGTATTATATTATTATTATCTATTGCATTTTACAAGTTTCCAATTCAATAATCACCCATAGGTACGTACTGCACTCATGACGATGATACATAAATACTGAATGTATTCAATATTGATATTGCTAGTAAAATAGTATTTTTTATTTGCTTATAGTTGACACGAATCATCAATGCTCAACAAATTATGAATTTAGTATTTACACTCGTAATCCACAAATCATGAAATATATTATTTATTCATACTTCCCGAGTAAGTATTTTTCCACGGAGGACTCATTGTAAGTATCTACGGTATTTATTTTGGGATATTGATTTATTCTATTCTTTATTATTATTTATTGTGTTTCTTACAAGCTGGCTATTAAAATAGTTGAGTGAAATATATTTTAATTACTACGAACAAGATATACATTATCTTTAGAACCGAATTTAATGTGAAAAAAACGTTTCATAGAACACATTACACAAATGAACTAAATTACATTAGAATACCAGTGTTATGATTTTATATAATCAAAATTAGAATAAAATATTCACCACTTACCTTAATGTTTTTGTTAATGAACAATAATTCAAACTCTTCGGCGTACCTTGGTGAATATATTACCGAGTTTCGTCGCAGGTATATCGTGACTTCACCCCACCCCCTTCAGTGTAGCACTATATATTTTAATTAAAGTATTCTAGTCTAGTAGTTTCTAATTCTAAAATATTAAAGTATAATTGTTACTAGTTAGTAGTTCAATGCTTCTTGACATGTTTATAATTTATCGATCTTATTTAAATGTTGTACGTAGCCACGTAGGTACATATAAAACGGTACCCAAATTACCCATGTTATACAATTATAAGAAAAAAAATTATATTTTTTCGTTATCAGAAAGTGCATATAATTTTTAATTTATTGAACTTTTAATAAATAATTTAATTTATAAAACATACTACAGTTTTAATAATAACAAATCTCAGCTCTTCCTAAAATATATATATAATTTCACACATGATATGTTATTTATATTATAAACTTCCTACAGTCATATTGTTCTTTAACAACGGTTCAGACTAATATTGATAAAATTTATTGATTTTTTAATTATTGCATTTTCCCCGATACTGTGTAACTTACCGCCCCAATGGCCCTATATATATTAATTCATGGAGAATCTGTATCATTGAATTATATAGCTATTTAATTAAAAAATTTGATAAAATGTACAACAAAAATACAAAGTGCATACCTAAATTTTGAGTGTATACTTGAATTAGGTGGTTTATTCAACATTTTTTTAAAAAATAGGATATTTTTTATTGTTTATTGTCGAATTACAATATTGTTGTTTTTAGCAAAAATGATCACTATTATTTGTCAAAAAATGTATTCATGTAAATAATTATTGTCTATAGCAAACTTATTATTAGATGATAATTGTTATTTGCATGGATCAATACCAACGTTTTTCCAAAAAAAATAATAACATTATGATACTGACTGTATAGGTATTAAACATTTTAGTAATCAGTATTCATTACTATGGATATAAACATCTAAATCATATCTTGAATATTACAGTTACTAGTTAGTTTTACACAACACACTATTATTATATTATTTACAACATTTACACAAATTAATAACCAACACAATCCGAAAGGAGAAAAAACACATAATGAATTCTAACAATAACGCCTACCAAAGAAAGACGTTGTTGCGCTGGTATGAAAAAAAAACATTTCTAAATCAAAAAGATAAAAATAAATCATATACACTTAAAAAAACGAATAAAATCGCTACCGTTTCGAATAATGAATTTGACAACGAGGTAAAAAAATATTCAACTGCAAACAGTACTAAAACAAATGACAAACAAGACGATTTTATTCAAACTCTCGAATTTAAAGATGAATGCCAAATCCAAGAACGGGCGAAAATGAGTAGCCTCAACACCAGATACGAACTGAATTTTAAAAACTATATTCAAGAACTTCATAATGCGTTGATAAAAGAGTGCAGTTATAATTTATTAGATTTGAATTCATTAAACTTAACATTAGATTTTGAATCCTTGACGAGTGTCACTAATCGAACGCTGAAAGCTATAAAGGTACTTTAGAATAGATAATAGGATTAACCAAGGAAATAAAAATAATAAAATACAAATAAAATGTAATACTACTGATAAATTTAATTTCATTGAAATATGAAAATTATAATATTATTAACTTTCATTTGGATTTTGATTGACTTTTGCAGGATCAAAAAATATTTTCGGTATTAGGATACTTTCCAATAATTTCTCTAGAGCTGAAAAATCGTGGTTGGGTGGAAAAACGAGATCCAAGCAGACCACCAATAAATTATTTGCATTACTTAAAATCAGCACGTAAATATTTTAGCAACATTCACGTGTAAAAAACAATTTAATACGCCTTATTCTACTTATTTATTTATTATGAACAATTTATTATATTTAAAAATGTTAAGCATACACTGTTAATTGGATTGAATCACCTCCGCTGATTTCATCAATAATTAATAAAAATTATGCCGCCATGGAGCGCCTGAAAAGCTTGCAATCGTGGACTATTCTTAAAAATAAAAAATCTGATTTTATTTTCGTTACTAGAAAACAGTTAATTAATTGGTCCACTTTGAGTAAATTGACATCCATCAGCCAGATGCCAAGACACGTATTTTGTACCAAAGTAACCAACCTACCTACTTATATTGTACCTATTTAAAGTTAGTTTTAAAATATTTAGTTTTATTATTGTTAAATAATTTTAAGGTCATCTATATTAATTCGTATTTAATTAATAAATAATGTACAGTACAAAGGTATGGGGAGATTCATTTGAAAAACAAAAGTTTTTATCGCCACAGTGCACTTTTTAAGTAGTAGGTACAAACAAATTCAAGAATTTGAGAAACCGTTCTTTGAGTATATTTAAAATTTAAAACAATCAGAATTCGAATAAATTCATTATTAAAGTAAAAAATGGGAATAATCATACTTGATGGATCACCACCCTATGGCCTATATAATATATAATTTACGTATAGTCGCGAAAAGTTTCAAGTTTTGACGAAATATTATAACAAAATAACTAAAATCATTGTATTTGTTTGAACATCCAATTTTGTTCCAATTCCGGTTTTTTTAAACACATAAATGTACTATCAATTTAATTACCTTTAAAACAAAAATTATAGGAGTATTTTAAATTTATAGCCAATTAAGTATACACATGAATATAATATAACTCCATGGACTATTGTTTTTATGAATTTCCAAACTGATTAATTATAGGTATACCAAGAAATAAGGTTAAACTATTTATTTTGAAATACAGGATGGTTTGGCACAATGTTTGGAATATTACAAAAATTCCGTGACAAATTTGATGATTCCAAGATGTCATTATATTCGATGCGAAGCAGACAGTGAAGCATTTGTGGAAGATTACATAACAACAGCATTAGTAAGCACGCTGAAGATAATAGTTCAAGCTATTGAGAATAATAAGATGATTTTCACAGCAAACGGCAATGTAAGTTTAAAATATATAATATTAACTGCAGTTATGTTCAAAAATAATACCATTGCTTTCTTCACCAGATACCATATACAGTAATTGATTTTGTGAAATTGTGTGTATTTAAATTTCTAAATAAGCAAAAAACCGGCAATACAGAAACAGATATGTGGAAGTTTAAGAATCAAAAAAAAATATGGAACGAATTTATGATTTATTACTCAAAACTGATTATTGATAGCAACGCCAAATTTGACCACGAGTATATATATGAATTAGAAGTAAATTAAAGATTGAAGTAAAATAAAAAAAATGTACTTGAAAGCTTTTTGTGTCCCAGCTGTGACTCTATAGAACGACTCTACATCTCCCGGGCCTTGGGATCCAAAATAATCGAGATACATTCAAAAACGCAGAGGTCGGAGGGGGGGGCACTGTGATTAATATTTCATTATTATTTATTATATTTCAAATTATTCTTTGTATTAAAACAACAACAAAATGTATGTCAAAATGTAGATATAAAACTCATATAACACATAGGTTTTCTACTAAAAACGAAATGTTTAAGTCATTCTCAATACACCCAGTTTGGGTACACTTAACCACACTATCTTACATCACCACATCACTTAAGCGATAATTTCCAGTTTCCCGAAACCTATACACCGATATATTGTTACTGATCAGCATTTGCCTATGTGTAACTACTGTGTAAAACAAATTAGCAGATATACATCGTAGTGTCGTACTATCCCCACCGATTATTGCCTGTGGTGTCGTGGTTTTGGACGTTGTAGTAATAATTATAATATTGTGAATGCTATAGCTAGATGTTTACGCCAAATGTAAATACTTACTCGGAGAAGTGAAAACATATTGTCCACAACACTACATAGATGGGATTACCAATACATGGATAATAAAACCCACGTCAAACTGTTCTGGTCACGGAATTATATTGTCTAGAGACTTGCACGCTATAAAACAAAAAATCACTGTAGCCGATGTCTTTAGAAAAAGTTATATCTTACAAAAATATATAGGTGAAAACAATACATGATATTTCAAAATAATGACGTAAAACGACTTAAATAATTTTTAGAAAGACCCCTCTTGGTGTATACATGTAAGATTGATTTGCGACAATGGTTTTTAGTGACCAATATGAGTCCAGTAGTTGTGTGGATGTACAAGTTAGTATACAAAGTTAGAGTACGAGTGTTCTATGGTGTTTTGAAAGTATCCGAGTGGTATATAAATATACAGTATTATACAATTACCGTCTGTAATAGTTAGAACATAATAAGAACAATACATACGCATCGTCGCATCAATTATTATAAAAAATGGTGAAATAAACAATTTTTTTTACAGAGAAGGTTACGTTCGATTTTGTGCCAACAGCTTCTCCATGAAAAAAATGGACGAATCCATTCACCTCAGCAATGTCAGACTGCAAACGAAATATCGAAAAATTAGGAATCCACAAGTGCCCGAAGAATGCATGTGGAATTACAGTGAACTACAAGACCATTTGAGGTATAACTCGGATAAGACACCATACCGCACAGATTAAAGAGCCATCAAAACCACCTCAATTTTAGTCAAAAATCACTCATTTTAATAATTCTAACAGTACGTTGGAATATTTATCCAGATTTTCGTTCGGAAAAAATATCCCAACTCTCCACATTATAACATATTCGAAAAATTGATTGAGACATATTTTTTATTACGGAATTCTGAATTATTGTAATAAATAATAGATATAGCTAAAAAATGTTATGCTAAAATATTTATTCAACTAAAAATAATTTTAAAAATATCCATAAAATAATCCCACATACTTTTACGACACCCGTATACTCACGCTATACTCGTAGTCAAATGCATTTGAAGTTGCCTATAACATGTCCCTTAGAATTTAGTAATGGCGAGGTACCTTAATAATATCTATTATAGAGATAAGATTTTTCCGATGTTTATTACTTTTATATTTTTTTCTTCAATACATTTTATACAATGTTTACCAAACTAAAAAATTGTTGCATTGTATAATGACTCAGAGTAATGTGATGTTTTTATTTTACATTTTTTCTAAATTGAATGCTCTTCTTGACATTTTTTTTATATTACTTATGATAAGCATGTTCGTAAAATAACATTTTTTTCTCCTATCCACTTGTACTAATTATATCTACTCAATATTTTTGTAAAAAAGTAATTAAAAGTAATTGCAGATTTTTTTATGATTAACACGTTTTGAACAATGTGGGTTTCGTTGTAGATACATAGTTATTTAGATAGTGAATTATTTCAAAAATTACATTTTTTTCCTTATTTATGTACTTAGCTAAATTGAAACGCTGAATTGTACATTTCTAAGAGTTTTTAGCTGCATTTTATTTCATAAGTCATAAAATTTATGAAAATACTTATCTCAATAATAATAAATAGTATTATAACTATTCTTCTGTGCCAAAATAAAATATGTCATATAATATAAATTATAATTCTGTTAGTATTCCCTTGTAGCCAAACTTATGATTTTATGTTTTAGAAAAATTGGACAAGAATACGTATGGGATGAATTGATATTTCCCGGAATGTGCGAAAGTATTTACGCTGTATTGCAGGCCGCTACGGACACTACGGCTTACCGCGACAAAACTTTTCAATTGTTCGGAGCCGATTTCTTGATCACCGAAAACTTTATTCCGTATTTGATCGAGATTAATTCCACTCCTGGACTGAATCCGTCGACGAGCGTTATTGCCAACTTAGTCCCTGTTCTCCTAAGTGACATTGTGAAAGGTACATAAATGTAAAATATTTTAATGCTTTTCCTAGCAAAATTTTAATACTGATTGTTGTAAGTACATGCGGACATACAGTATAATTTGTTCAACATTTGAATTATTTAAGTATATGGCAGAACTATGACCATATGAAAATATTTTAAATGCAATTCTATTGTATCAAATGGCTAATGAGAATGTTAACTTCTTTTTACAAGCCCCCAAACACTGAAAAAATAATATAATGAGCAATTTAGTAAAAATAATTAATTAATCTCTCCGGTAAGTCCGGAAAGAACTTTAAAAGAACAAAACAAAAAAATGGGAACACGCTTGATGTATAGTTTAGGTGTCAAGTGTCATTGAGTACGTCACACTAATGGATGTGTCAAATTTGAATTCATTGATTAATCATTCCGTACGATAAATGACTTTGAGCGTAGACGGCCAGTCAGCTTGTATTATTATTTACTAAGTATATATTATTTAAATTACTACTAAAGTAATACATTTTTTCATTAGTAATACGGTATATTTTTGTCAAAATTATAGCGTTTACCAATCTTACCAAAATCTGTAACTACTTCAAATTTCTATAAAAAAAAAATTAGTGCTAATGTATTTTTAATATTTTTAAATTATTATTTGCTATTATTGTGTAAATGGTGAACTGAACTTGATATTTTTAATTTTATATTACATAATTGATTTAGCTTGTTACAGACTACGTAAGTATATTATAAAACATTCCACTCGTCCTACTTTAGTACGAGTATACGAGTATAATATTTAGCCTATATACCTAAATTGTTAGGTAAAATGTTGTGTCAGTCACTACAGTGTTGTCGTGTTATGATACGTTTGTTGACAAAGTATAGCCCAATATTCGTGTATGCGCATCATATTATATTGTTGTAGTATTAACATAGTACTTTTGTCACTCAATTGTTTGGATAGTGACGGTTGATCATGTGAAAAACCCGAATGCCGACACGGGACTGTTTGTAAAAGTTGTTCCGGAAAAGTGTAAACCAGCCACCGCGGTTCCGGTAGACAGCGACAATCCCGCCGACTCGTCGGTGGTCTATGCGGTGGGGCCAGCTGCGCTAACGACCGGTTACAATCAGCGGATGGCGAGAATGCAGAAGAATCTGGCCGAAATGCGGTTACAGATGGTCGCCCGAAAGACTGAACGAGATGCACGGCGTTATGTGGGAGTAAACCGTGACCTTTTATTGGGCACCGGGAACTAAATATAAAATAAAATTCAGTGGTCGATGCAATTTATTCGGTTGATAAATTATTTGGTACTAACAAATTAATCAATAAAAGAGTTGTCTAGGGTTATGTCATAATTTTTTTTTTTGGATTACAAAGTAATGAACAAGTATAAAAAATAAAATATTGAAAATAAAATGTAAAACATACATAAATATATTTAGGTATTTATTAAAATGTACAGTTACGTAAATATTAGACGCAACTCTAAATTATATTTTATTTAAACGCGAATATTACTTAAATATACCAATCCCCAATTTAACGAATTATAAAATAAAAATATCTATTTGTGGATTCACGAATCTTTTGTCCACATAATATTCTATTTTTCAGAGAGCAACAAGGAAATTGATATTTGAAATTATAAATTACGTTAGATACATAAATCACTTCTTATTGTTATCGGGCTTAAGTTTTTTGAAACAAGTGTATCGAGAATGGAACTTTAATTTTTCACAGAATATTATCCTTTCCAATTACCGTACCATGTGGAAATTTGGTTCAGATGGCATATACATAAAATACATAAAAGTAAAAGTTCTTTACGGAGGGAAAACAAACGAAAAATAAAGCGACGGCAATAGGAACGATCACAACCCTTACAGGCACCACGGCACCATAGCCACCTCCATAGTCCATACTAGTTATTAATTATTAACCATGATTTAAGAAAAATGTATATTATTACCGTCCTCTCGCTGTCCATCAAAATATGAATTTCACCAGTGGTCTCTTCATTTACAAAACATTACTATGTTCATTTGCTTAATACCAATATAATTTTTAAATAATCATCAGAATATCATAGCTGGGTGACCCGAACGCTAAACTTTCATAATAATTAACCCAACGGTGTGCAGAGCAGACTTGTCAAACGTTTTTGGATTGACACCAAGAGATCTATACTGTCATAGCTGTATTAAATTCTTCTAAGCATCCAAAGAATTTATGAGGAATCACTATGTTGATCTTTACCGCAAAACATTCTTCTCTGGTATTATAAATTACATAAGTACATACCATCTGAATCAAATTTCCACATGTTATCGTAATTGGGAAGAATAATATGCTGTGAAAAATTAACGTTCCATGCAAGGTGCGAGGTGAACCTGTCCCAAAAAACTCAAGCCAGAAAACAAGAGTTTTTATGTATCTAACGTACCTAATTTATGATATAAAATATAAATTGCATTGTGGTTCTCTGAAAATAAAGTAGTTCTATGGACGAAAGATAAGTGGGCCTACGAGTACCTAAATAAAATAAAATTGGGAATTGGTATGAATATTTAAGTTATGTTCGAGTTTTAAACGAAACAAAATTTAGAGATGTGTGTAATATGCGTAATGATACATTTTAATAAATGCCTACATAAACATATATTTTATTTTTTCATTAATTTGTAATCCAAAAAAAATATTTTTTATGACCTTATTTCAGACAACTATTTTGTTGATTAATTTGTTACTATCAAATAATTTATCAGTTGAATAAATTGCAATGAGTTTATATATTTTTTAAATTGTTAATGCCATTTTATATGAAAATATATGATTATATATATGGAAGTAAATGTTGTGTTACTTTTAGGAGCCATAAATTTGCATTAATCTTAAACTTTGAGAGTGGTTTCTGATGGTAAATTGTATCTAGTTGGTACTTTATGAAGTCAAAAATAATTCCCAGTAAGTACTTTCTAAATTAATTAATTGAAAGTTTATGAAACAACTTCATTTTTTCGCAAATTTAGTTTTTGATTTTTGGATACTACAGCGTACACGTTTTTGACGTTGTATCTGAACGGCTAAACACTTATTTTGAAATTGAATGCGTTTTGGGATTAACATATATTTTTTAAATATATATTATTCCGTATAATTCAAACTTTTTTTTTGTGAGTTTATTATGAACACTGACTACTTGAATGTATTGCTATGCTGTTTACCGCCACCATCGAGGCTGGTTGCATTACACTTTTATGGTACAAACTTCACAAACAGCCTCATGTCGACGTTTGATTTTTTTCTCGTAGACATTTCGATTATTAATCGTGTTTCTAACTTGCCCGCCGATAATCGAGTCTAATTATTTTCCGTTGTGTACCTTTACTACCTTTGTTGTGTTATAACATTAAAAAAGTTAATATTGCTTTACAACAGAATATTTTATGATTTTCTGATCATAAACCACGAACGATACGCGACCGTTAAACATTGAAATATGATAGAAAAACATATTAATATTATTTTTATTATGTGCCTACAAGTGCACTTAAAAAGTTACAAATTTAATTAATTCAAATCTGGTTGTATTGTTGGTTTGGTACATAGGTAATAGATATATTTTGTTTTAGTCAATAATTTACAAGTCCGTTAGGTATTAGATAACATATTGTGTACTACACTTTAATTAAACGGACCTCAAATTATGTTATTTTATTGAAACACATAATTATTATAATATTAACTGCCATAATACGTATTAGTATTATACAAATAATACTTATCGCGTGCAAAATTCTCATATTTCGAGAACAAGATTATAAACATTCACTGTTGTCTGCCGATCACTGCAGTAGTGTCGTAGTAGCTACATAGGCCCTAGGGGACAGCGAGAACGTTTTTATCGTATACGCTAACGAGCAATATGACGATATAGTTGAACAACGTCAATACTTCAATACAATATTATTTCGTTTTTTATAGTGTTATGTAAAATTGTAGATATTTTGAATTGATTTTGCAATTAATCGACTTAAACTTTTTATCTACATCTTATTATTATTTTGATCCTAACATTGATGTCACACTAATATTCACCTCCAGGCATAATCTGACTTTTTTTCAAGTATTTTGTTTTGCTATTAAAACTGTTGTTATTTTAAATAAAGTTTGGTCGTAATAATATTTTTGATAACTATCAAAATTCAAAACCCATTAATCAAGTTTACAAACCCTAAAAAATGTAATTGCTATTATTATTGTTATGTGTATATTTGTCTATAAGTATCCAGATTCAAATCGAATCCTTATTTAATTGAGTATAATACAGAGGAAATCAGACTTGTGTATTATTCGTAAAACGTAAAGCTTATACCTAATGAACTTATACGCAGAAAAAAATATTAGATCGGAAACGGTGTAGCAAATTTAATGCCTATTGTACCGAATGCTAAGCTGTAAAATAATATTATCTAATTAGCTAAGTGGCCGCTGAATAATAATAAAAAAATAGCCGATATACTTTGGAAATTCTGCAAGTTCCATTATTTATATAAGACTACTGTCTACTACATTATTATATTACACGGTACCGGTAATAAAATGTTATTGGTCATTTTATTACATATATATTTTACAGCCAAGTTGAATATTATTAGTGTAATAATCACGCCTAATTTCTTACGTGATCGGAAGGTATTGTTTGTTGCATTTTTTTTCGATGGTATCTGTTTTCGGTGCCTTAAAGAATAATTGAACAACAGTCACTGTCGTTTAGGATTCCATAGAGTCGTATTCTTGAAACACTGTAGGTAAACAAATGTCAAAGAACATAATATATATTACACATTTATTACCATTGGGTATATCTATTTGTCTGTATTCTCTACGCAATGATATTACACGAATGGGTTTAAATGGCGTTCGCATATACGATGTTATATTACGTATATAATGTACAGTGCATATCCTTCGAATTTTGAGCATATAGGACCCTCGGGTGAAACGAATGTATTATTGGTTCCCTGCAGCAGTGTGTACACTGCACCAATTCAACTAGCTGTGATGCGTTTTTACTCACGATCACTTTTTAGATTAGAAGTATAACTAATACGGTTTCAAATATTATGTTTAGTAAAACGTAAATATGTGTTTTGCAAACAATTTCGATTTTAACGAGTGCAATAGAAATAAACGTTTAAAATCGATAATGTGAATAATAAATGCAGTGTATAGATGTGTATACCTAGGCGGCTATAGGTATACACATTATGTAAGTATCAATTAATTTACTCATTTATTTATTAAGAAACACGAATGTCTTAAGACTTAAATATACACTACGCAGATGGATGAATGCAATTACAAAAGACGTATGGTTCATGATGTATTTCAAAAGATATATAGTAATTAATTTCCCAACTGACTAAGCCTCTTAGAGTTCCAAAGTATTGCCCGAATTAGATACATTGATACTCGATAGAAACTTATTAGAAAATTAGTTATGACTTATGTCACCAGTATTGAATATATTATAGCATTATACATTTGTTGTACTTTAATGAGGGTTTTTACACAAATCTGATAATATTATCCCAGATTCAACTAATTATATTTAATTAATATTCTTTACTCAATATAATATGGTTGATGATGTATACATTAATTAAAAAATTATTTAAATTATTATCAAACTTGTCATATTTCTATCATAGCATATTATACATAACTAAAGCACTATAAAGTCAATGAATTAAAATAATTATATCGTCAATTTAAAAATGTTCACTTTGTTGGTTATTTTATCAACGCCATACTTTTTTTTCATTAGTTTATTTTATTTATTTGTATAATATAATAGATGTCATGCATTTTCTGTGGACTAAAAATATGTAGAATTAAACATATGATAGGGTATTAAATAAATAACTAATATTTTTATATTTGCTACTAAATGTTCCATTTATTGAAAATTAAACTATACTCTTGTTCGCTAATAAATTAATTGGTAATAAAATAGTTTAATATCAATTTACAATAAAATTCACAACACTGCTGTGGAATGTTCTATTCATAAGCCCATCAAATAAATATTAGAGGAGAAACAGCCAAAATTATAAGGATTTATTTTCTAGTGAATCATTAACGACAATATAAAACGATCATTATTTCCTATTACTTTTAATTAAAAAAAAAAAATGTATGTGGATTTAATTGGTTTGATATGATACAAAAATATCACACACGGGATTCAGCACTTAAAAATGGCCAGTCAAAAATACCTATGAATATTACATTTGATTTTATTAGAATTGTGCTTATTGTAAATATATTTTTACGATAGGTATAAATTATGTTTATAACGTTAGAAAAGAATAAAGTAAAATATAATAAATTATAGGTTAATTAAATTGTAGAAAGACAGAGTACTTGCCACTTGGGTATAGGATAGCTAATACCAGCTATTGATGGTACTACATGATGTGGAATAGTGGGAGTTAGACAATTAGTAGGTCACGACACCATGTTAGGACGAGGAGAGAATTCGACGTAATATTAGTAGGTATTAATATTTTTAATTTTTTGGAAATAATAATGTGTTATTCAATCAGTTAACCACATATTATTTATTTATAATGTTCTTAAAGTTTTAATTAAAAATACTAATAAAGTTCTATATTTATACATGAATTTTTTATGTTGCCTTTATAATTATTACTCCTAAACAAATATCACAACAGAAATCTTAGATAAAATAATACTTTATTAATATATTATACATTTATACACTTATGAAGTCTGAAAAGTACAAATATTTGATTTTTTTTTTTATTGCTTGAATAGGCATGTACCTATCCATAAGCGCAACTAGGAGTGGCTGAAAGGGACTTATCCCCCACAAAAAACAACTATTTAATTGTTTCCTAAAAATAATCAACGTTCTGAAGTTGAACTATACTTCTTATTTTTTTGGGGAGAAAAAAGTGTATAGTTATTTTGTATTTTCTATAATAAATATGGTGAATATCATTAGCATTAGCTGTATGCTAGTGTTTGTTTTTAAGGAAGCGATTTAAGTCGAGACATTGGTACGATTGTTATAAATTATTTTTCAGTATATGCATTATGCACTGAAGTATAACATACAGACAGTATATTATTATTGTGAAAAATGAAACTTGAGTAAATATATATTTATTTGTTTTTGTATAGTTTGTTTATATTTTTAAATGAATATATATGGCAGTGCGGGGGAAACACTCCACTGGTTACTTTTCATGTAATGGCTACAGCCCCCCCCCAACATTTTACCCTTAGTGCACCACTTTATGTATATTTATTATTTATATGAGTATACCTAGTACCTACCGTCTAATATTTTCAATTACGTGCATGATGTTGATTTAGTTGATAGTTGATGTATTGTGTATTCAAGACACATAATATATTTAAGTAATATATAATATACTTATTATTCATAACTTTTGGGTGATCCACCCAAAAGCAACAAAAATCAAACTCAACACAAAATCAACCTGTCCGTTAACCTCAGAAACAACAACACATATTTCCATTTTCTGTTACCACAAATTGCAGTTTTTATATTTTGGTAACCCCTTACTATGAAGACATGTCAAGTTATTGATAATTATTGGCAATGTCTTTTAAAATAAAAAATAATAATTTGGAAATCGATTATAAGTTAAATATTTGAAAAAAACACATTCACGTGATACTTAAAAATTAAAAAATAGCACTTTTGTTCTATACATAGAAACTTGTAAAATATATTGTTAATTATCAAAACCGAGTAAATGAGTAACAAATATAAATTATATAGGTAAAACAAAAGAGGTATATAAACAAGTGGTAACATAATGAAGTTTACATAAATTGAATAATATAAAGTTTATATATTATATAAACCAAATACGTAATAAGTTTGATACTCAGTCATATCTATACAATTAAATTATATTATGAGGCACACTATTTAATTACACAAATAAGTAGCTTTACAAATATAATACACATTATTGTTATACTTTATCAATCTTTTATGGATATACAACTTAAAAATTATTATTATCACTCATTGACTAATTATACATATTTATTTAAACATCGTTAATTATTTTTAATCATTTCCTAAGCGTAATATTTCAATTCTGACAATAAGGGTTACCAAATTATAAAGATTGAAATTTGTGGTCTTGGAAAATGGAAATATATATTATTATACTGGCGGTAAACAGAAGGTTTGGCGGAAAACGGTTACGCCCATAACTTTTATTTCAGTTAATGAATTTAAATTTGAAATGGAATACACCAATTTTGTCAGTAATTTTTATGGATTGTCCAAAAATGTTTATACTCGTATTTAGGTGATTAAAAAGGATAACCCAAACAACAAAATCTATTTGTTATTTTATAAAAAAGAAATATATGATGATAAATCATATGAACGAACATATGATTTTTATAACATCTGTATAAATATGATCTGCTGATTTAGTAATACAGTAAGGTACCGACTTTCGTACACTTGACACAAGGCACATTTGTATACTTACTTATTTTTTTTACTCGATCATTTTATCAACAAAAATAAATGCAAGTATAATACGATTAAGTTATAGTTTCTTGTCATAAATATTTATTTTTGGTTTTTACGTTTTTAAATATTTATTTTACCAGAACATACTAAATTAATAAAGCTATGTCAATATTTTACAAAATATTTCCCTTTAATGAAATTTGTTTAATTAAGTTGTTTCAACGAATAATCGATTACATACTATAAATCAAAATATTATAAATTATTATAAGCAAGCGCTATAGTCCCTCTATGAAAAAAAAATGATGGATGTTCCCATGCAACTTAGATAAAAGGTTTCAGTTTTTACTTTTTAAAAATATAACTGTTATATTGTGTCATTTTAAAGAAGCACGTAGAGACTGTTCAATTCTCAGACTCATCGTACATCAGGCACTTGGGTGTAAATCCAGAAATATTAACGGCGAGGGACATAAAATCAATAAATTTAATTGAGAATTTTTTTTCTTTTGTTATTGTATTTAATATTTTTAAATAGACAATGTACTAATAATAAGTCGAAAACAATAACAATTCGGGTAGGTAACAAACTATTAATAATTTAATCATATTTATATTTTTATGTTAATAACTATAAAGGTAGGTTAATTTAGTATTTTAGAATGAACTTTAAATAGTTAGAAATAATAATGGAAATATTTATTTAAAAAAACTAGAAAAATATATTGACATTCTTGGTTGAGAAAATTTGGGGGGAGGAGGTGCGCTCTCTTAACCACCTTAGGACAGTTGAATTTTGTGCCCTGTTATATTTTATATGTATTACTGTGAGTTGAATTTTCGCTTCAATATGGAAATAATATGGTGTAAGGCACTAACAAGTGAAATGATAAAAAGGTTAAAGGGAGGAATAGTAAAAAGGTTAAAGGGAAAAATATATAAGTAATGAGTTTAAATTAGTGACCCCTATAAAATTATTACGTCGTGCCTTTGTGAGGCCTATCTTGTGAGTTCTCTATACCTTCTTATTTCAGTAAAATTAAATCTAACGAGTTTTAAGCTCAAGTTTCTTAGCTTTGCAGCGTTTATATAAAACAGTGATCATCCCCCTCATTATGATTATTCTCCTGTTATGAACCGGCTTGTTTTGATTACTTTAGACTTTAGTGGATAAAAGATGAAATACTAATTTGACTTTTCTCAGATAACTAATAGATGGAATTATTAATTCTTCTATTAGACAAACATTAATTAAGTATCTTCCATTTATGTCCCTCACACAAATCCATATTTCAAACCGAAACCCAACAACAATTATTTAGGGAACCAGTGAATTTTTCGGATGATATTAGATATTATATGATAAATAATATTTATGTACATTATTTCACTACTGAATTAATTTTTTCCAGTATAATGTACTGCGTTGGGATACAATTTTATTTTTCAATATTTTTGTTTATTTTGTATTGCATATTTCTATAATTCAATTATTAACAATTAATGTATAACTCATATATATATATATATTCGTGTCTCTTTGGATTTGTCTAATCATTTACCATAATATGGCCATTCATCACGTTAATTAAAATAGCTATGTTATCACTAATCAGTAATCCTTTTGAAATTAATTTAAATAAAAAAATAAAAATAAATAGGAAGCTTTACAAAAATATGAAGTATAGGTACCTAATAATAAATATTTAAATATTAATGTATTGATGTAATTGGCCCGTATTGTTTTATTCGATAATTCCGAATAAAAATTTAAAATGACAATAAAATATACGATAGAAAATCATTTATATAAATATAATATACTAGCATGACAACATCACAGTCCTCAGACGTCTGAAACAATGTTACGTACAACTGTCGACATTTTCTAAACAAAAAGAAGGAAACGTGATAGAAATTTTCAACAAACTGTCATCACCAAAGATTTCGATAGGTACTCACTCTTGACTTCTATAGAAATACTACCAGGTCTTGATAGTTATAATTACTTCATAGAATACAGGTCGTGAGTAATACCAACATCATTCATTATTTCTTTGTTTAGGTAGTTTCCTATTTAAAATACAAATACAAACTATAAATAAAATGATTATGAGAAGATTGTCTTTTTAAATTGTTATTCTTTTTCTAAATGAAATTCAGAAATTCTATTCCGCCAAAATAAAATCTAAAAACACTTATCCATCCAGTGTTTAACGATTAAAAATGGTATCCATTAAAAAAATGTTGAAATGGAACAAAAACCTAACATTTATCAACCAATGTAAAATAGCGTGAAAACGTTTTAATATGTTATCTCTACAGTATCAGATCAGATTATGTATAAAATGTAGAGGAATTGATCAATAAAAACATATACAAACATTAATCTAAAGGGTGAGTCATCGAATTTTACCAACCTATTATTCAGCATGAGTTATTGATGTTCTTTTAACAAAAACTGTAAAAATTATAATAGAAAAGATTTCTCATTTTAGATTCAAAGAGAAGCGAGAAGTTATTGGCCCTACAATATAATGCAGGTTTATATTGCAGAAAATCATTTTTAGGATAGTATAAAAGTAATGTATTTTTTCAATATTATGTTGAAATATATTATTCATTTAAATCGTTTAGGCTACGTATATAACAATATGTAAAACAATATAACAATTAAAAATCCCAATATTCTTATTACGCAAGTAATACCTACGATCAATGATAATATTAAAATATAAATTCACATTATATGCAATATCTATAAGTTGTGGATATAAGTATTTATTATATCTACAATCAGCAGATCAGTATCCCAACTCATGGGTCGGGGCGTACTATAGAAAGCCACAACAAAAAAGGTTGGGAATCACATATCTACATCATTAATACTAAGGATTTGATTGTGGACATTTAAAATTTCAGCAAATGTACCTAGTTATTTTTTGTATACCTATAGTACCTATTTATGATTTGGCCATAAATAATAAATATATTAACATAATGATAAAATGTGATGTCTATATCTTCATAGGCAGTTCAAAATAATTATATTGGTAAATATTAAATTTTCAAAATAATAATAATCGGATAAAATTAAAAAAATTAAGATAAAATAATTTTTGCAATCGAAAAGTTATATCTTATACTTCTATCAATTTGAATATGACGAGTAAATATGAATAAGATAATATTATTGTATAAATACTTTTAGTTTGTAAATAACACTAGGCTAATAATCTTTGTAGTTGAAGCCTTTAATCAAATAAAAAAAAATGAAAAAATAAAAATATTATTCAATATATAGTAGCCAATAGATACAGTAACAATTGAAGTGTTTATTTGTACAATATTTCATTTATATTCCACAGAATAACTCGACTTCGGTCGTGGAAAAACTTAAAAATCGTAACATTATTAAAAGACTCATCAAAAAACTGGTAAAATGTGTAACCTCTCCTCCCCTATATAATTGCATTTCTTAAAGAACAGAAACTATTAATATTAACAGTTACTAATATTATATAAAATAATATCATAATAATAAATGCGATTTGTTTTTACAAAAAATTAGTTCAGCAAAAAACTATAACCGTATAGTGTATACTAACCATTCAAAAATAAATACCCAAGTAATAGCAGTAAGTATACATTTATAGTACAATATCCTTAGAAATGTAGGGAGACATTTACTGTCTCTTCTCAGAATCGTTTCTCATATGGTCAAATACAATGATTTATCATTGAGTTCAAATTTTACACATCCATTTCAGTGATCAAAAATCAATGACGACTGAAGTACACTGGACACCCACAATGCAGCATTGCCACTTCCTTGATATTTGAATATTTAAGTCACTAGGAAAACTGGTTAACAAAAGATAATAATTAGGGTTTATGATTGATTATGATATATGACTTTTACATATTTTTTCTTTTAGTCATGCAGTCTGTGGGACCTTATAAAACGTTAAAAATCCGTTTGGTTCGACTTAGAGGGAGTTATATTCAAATTTATTTTACAAAGCATATTTTAACATTTTTTTAATGTTTTTTTAATTGCATATATTTAAGGCAGCTGTCCTCACTAGGATTTTTTACATTTTTCATAATAATACCTAATTAAAAATATAAAAATTATAAAACACAAACGGACAATAAGTGATAACGGATAAACTGTTCATACAAGACTACGAGGTGGAAATTAATAAACTCATAATCGTAGGTTGTTGATACCTACTTATCTGTCAAACGGGTAATTCGATACAAGCTTAAAATAGAAAGATAAAATAAATAAAAATAATAAGATAAAAAGTGACGTTTTTATTTTATTCACTGTTTATAGAATTTTGGATTTTAGAATGTTTTTTTTATTTTGGTGCTGGCCGCACTAAATTTGTTAAAGGGCCGCATACAAAGGTCATTTTTCTTAAATTTTAAACTTCAAAGAACATATAAATATATATATATATATTATAAAAATAAATAGCATACAAATATAATATTACATCTGTTATCGAAAATTAAAAATTAATTATAATACACGTATAGTGCCTAAATAGTATATATTATTATATAGGATTATTATTTATTATTCGATGAATTATGTAAGAATACAATTATAGCACATACTATTCACGAAAGAACATGACCGTTTTTTGCGTCTCTGCCTACTATTTTACTGGTTTTCACGTTACAATATAATTTGTAACTGAAATACAAAAATTACGGTGATATTAAATTATATATAAACATACAGCTTTTTTATATGGTTAAATTATTTCCACATAAATTATTATTTTTGAATTATCTTAATAGAATTTATATTACATAGGTAGTTGTGAAAGTTTGATGCATTCATTTTTCGGCCCTTGAAGCATGGTACCTTCAGGTCTCTCAGGTGATCTTGTAAGTTGTAATGTGTTGCAATGTTTAAGTATTTTATTTAAATATAAAAGTTCTTTTAATTTAAAAATTGACCTTTCTGCGGGCATTGACACCATGCGGTGATATCTTAATCCAATTCTAGTGATTCTACGAGTGATAATAAATAATAATAATACTATAGTTGTTTCTAGATTACAGGGAACACTGAAATTATACGACGAATGAATGCATTATACAATTTGAAAATGTCCATAACCATTTTATATTTTTACTTTTAGTTATTATTTTATTATAATAATTTTCATATGACTAATGAAAATAAATATTTGTAGATATTATAATGAATATAAATGTACGACTATCGAATATGGTAATAGTTTTCTAGAAAATTGTAAAAAATAGAATTAACAGCAAATAAATAATATCAAAGAATCATGCAAAATATTTATTTATTACCTATAAAAAGATTAGATTCTTCGATCTTGACTACGAATTTGTAAGTTATTATCAGCTAACCTGTGAATGGTTTCACAAATGCATTATTTTATAAAATCTAAATAATAAATATGTATCATTCTATCAGTAGGTTATTATATGACCAATATTGTTTTAAAACTTGAGAGTTGTGACTTGAATGATGTAAAACAGTTGGTATACTTTGTAGTCTGTATACAATAAAAAATACACATAATAAACTAATACATCAACACAATTTATTTATATTAGGTATTCTTAAAGAAATAAAATAAAATAGTAAATTCAGTTAGTAAATATTAACATAATATTAAGTTCGAAATAAAAACAACTTTATTATTTAACACTGTGTTTTTATTTTCTATTTGAATATAATATGATATTAATATTGGTATCAATATAGGTATTAATGTATTATACAACAAAACTCACTTTGATTTAATGAGTATCGAAACAATTTTAATTTAGGTATACCGCATATAGTCTAATCACATATTATAATGAAATATTTAATTTTATTTAGACTAGCAGTTCTCAAACGGTGTGAAACAAAAAACGTGTTCAAAGTATAAATATATATACATTATTAAGGCGTTATGACGTGATGGTAAAAACCACACATTAAAAATAAGAAAAACAATCGTGAATAAAGTCTCATTCTCAAATCTCAATTTACATGTAACCATATATATTATAATTGTTACTTTAAAAGCGTGTCACCATTTTCATGGATATAAATTATAGTGTCGTCGAAAAAAATGACTGAGAAACACTGATGAAATTGTATTAAAACCAAATTGTGTACATTTCTAATCATTAATATTAAAATTGGTTTACTAATAAGTTATGCTAAAAAGGATGCATCCTCCAGCTCTCTAAAAATGTACTAATTGGAGCTAGACGAAATCCGCTCTCTGTGATGTATTTTTTGTTTTTTGAAAGATGCAGTAGTATATCTTACTTAAGACAATAGGTATTGAGAAAATTAAATAAAGTAGGTATTAAAAATTGACCTGTCCTTACATAAAATTCTATAAGGCTATAATTTATATTTTTAGAACATTCCATATGAGTGTTCACAAAAGAGAGTAAAGAACACCATTTTAAAATCAATACTTATAGACATAATAATATTACCTTAGTTCTTCCAGAATTTAAAAGTTTTAATTTAATTATTTTGGTGCTTGTTTTTTTTTTTAAATACAATATTGAACGGCCCAATTTTGTGGAAACTATAATAACAGTTGAAAAACATCTATAGCCTTAAAATAAACAATGGTTCGTTCTGCACTATATATCACGCCTTTTAAATAATTGAAGAAAACTATTTTTTTATTATTAATTTATGTTTGCCTTTATTGATTTTTTTTTTATTAGATTTAAACAAATGAATTAATGAAATTTAAAAGTAATAATTTTTGCAAGTAAAATAACTAACATCGTTTAAATCTGTGTGTAGGTATTCTAATAACAAATCATAATATTATTATTATAATATTTCAAAATACTAACTGTACAGTGTAACTATTATAATGTAAAAGTATTATTATTATCCTTAATTCTTAGTTAATTTTTGTCAAATATGACGAAAATATGTCTTCATTACTGTTAATACAATTTTTAATATTCTATTTTGTGTTCTAAAAATTGTATTCGCTCAACAATGGAACTATACTTATTTGAATAATAATTAGGATAAATTATTGTTTGATGGAATGATTTTAAATATTATAAATAATACACATTTGTAAATATTATATTATTATTTTAATATATTATTCAAAATGTGTGCTAGGTATTTATATTATGTATTTAAATATGATTCATTACAGGGCTATATCTGAATGGGGGGCATTAATGGTGGCACAGCAATACTTTAAAAAAGGTAATCATTATATTTTATTATTTTATTGGCTTATATTGGCAGTTATCCATTAAATAACGATATTTGAATCGTAGGGTAAGGAGTATAATAGTTATATATTAAGAAAATGGGAAAGATAACATTTTAAATGCCTACAACAAAAGGAAAATTAAATAATTTGATAGTATTGTACTTATTGGAATACTGTCGTGTACATACGTTCCTGCGTCGTTATCTAAATTTGCTTGATTGAAATTTTATGAATTTATATTATATAATTATAATCATGATAATATTACATCATTTACATCACATTTTTTTTTAAAACATATAAGTTCATACCGACGTATCGTAAAATGGCAAGTGTAGCTTAAAATTAGTCCAAATATTTTGAAAATATCAGTTCTATGTATATACATTTATTATTATACGTAATGTTGAATATTTTCAATTCCCAACAAATACTATTTGTTGAATTACAAAAAAATCCATTTTTTTGTTTAAATACTCAACTTATAAATTTGAACTTAAAAAGTCTATAGAAAAAATGTGTTTTTTTTGTTATGTCGCATTGTACATAATATTACTTTATTGCTAGATTATGTGTTGCTTACAAGTTAGATGTTGAAACAAACAGAGAAATCTAGCGATAATATACTCTCCGCTTTAAGGTATTGAACCTCTTGTCAGCAATAAGAATCTCCTGGCTGAGTCTCGTATTGAATTTTTTATGTACCTACTCTACTATGTAGTTGGGTCTAGGTTTTTAACCAACAAAAAGTTAGGCATATATGAGAGTTATGCGTCGTGCCAGACGTTTGTTCACGAAAATACGATAAAGTATTAAATATTATGATTATCACGGAGTGGCAGTCAAAATAAAATGATGATTGGTCGAAAAGATGTATAAATATAACAATATTTTTATGAATGTGCAACAGTAGGTACATGTTTTATGTGATGAACCTTTTCCAGATAACGCGATTAACGATGTCAGTGCCCATTTCTTATTGGACCACTTTTATGGTCTTGCGTCGAACTGATAGGGGCCAAATGACGTGAAACAGTGTAATACTATTAGTACATACTTGTATAATGTATATCCACACGAAAACATTCGGAACCCAACTAGTGTCCCGACACTCCCAACTGGTTATTGTCATATTCTAGTGTCCGGAACTCAACTCGGATCTATATTGTTCAGATCGGCGGGTCCAAACAGCCTTCGAATATTATACTGTACATTATTGTTATAGTTTCGAATTCATTGACATCATGCGGGGCCTACAACACGGCAGCATTTAATCTATCAAACTTTTAATAACGTGTTACGTACTTGTGTGTTACACGTACAACATTTTACACGTAATAAATTAAAAAAAAAAAAAAACATTCTCCAATACCCACATATAATAATAATAATAATAATAATAATATATAGGTAACTCTGGTAACTGCTGCAGATATTATAGCGTTCATACTACTTCACTGGGATTGACGTCCGTATAAGTCCGTGTACCGTGCACATGCAGAGTTTAAAGGCCGTATCCGCCGCCGCAGAGTGTGATGATGGTATAATAATAATATGATTATTATTACTGCACGAGTGCCGGTGTCACTGCCGCGCGGGGCGAGCGTGGGATGGTGGCAGGGGGGTGGACTGTTAATTTAAATTTCAATCGTCCGGGATGATTTCATGCGGTCGGCGGCGGCGGTGCGAAGCGTATCAGCAGTACGTCATGTACATACTACATAATAATATATTATAATAGCTGCTGGTTCTGTGTATTATTGTCTGTTGCCGAGCCGCAGTCGCGTATTTTGCCGTGTCGTACACACATAATTTAATAATATTACGTATTATAAATTATAATGGTGGCCGGTGCCAGCCGATGCGATTTCGTCGACGATAATAATAATAATAACACGTCACCGGGAATAAAATAATATTGTACGCGCGCAGTGGCGGCGGCGAAAATCTCCAGCAGCGGTCTTGTTGACGCGTCACGCCGTTATATGCGTTACATTATACGGCGTTATCGCCGGTCTCCAGCATCCGGACGCGGCGGCGGCGGCGGCGGATCGTGCGAGCCGGCGCGCGCGTCACCGTTACAGCCGCCGTCGTCGTTCGCCAGCATCCGGCGAGCCCCCGTACAACGGGCGGCAGCAACACGCGCTGCGGTGCGCGGGCGACGTGGTGCCGTGGCTCTCGCGGTGTGGCGGCCGTTGCGACTTGCGACTAAGGTCGTGCGGCGAGGCGGCTTGCCGGGCCGGCGGGCGGGTGGAATTGGTGGCGGCGGCGGCAGACACGTAGCCCACCGCCGGCGCCCCACCTCGCCACCACGGGCACGGCGCGCCGCCGAGTGCCGCGAGTACCACAGTCGACAGTCGTTCGCATACCGCCGTCGTCGCCGCTGTCGCCTGTTCGTCGTCGTTGTCCGCCAATCCGTTCGGTCGACGGTCGTTCGGTTTCGTCATAATATCGTAACGCACACACACACACACACATACATGCACACGACGCCAGTGCCTTTTACCCGCCGGCCGCCGCCGATATTTAAAATAATAATAATATAACCGCGAGTACCACAGTCGGCGTGTTCCGTTATCGTCGGGTGTCCAGTCCTCGGCTTGCGTGTGTGTTGCGCGCGTGGTGGCATTGTGTGTTGTTTGTCCGTGGCCGTGTCACGTTATTCATTTTCTAGTTTGTTGCTGTAAATTATTGTTAGGTACATGCAGTTTATACGGGTCGGTTTTTAATTTAAAATTTTTTTTTTCACGCCGTTTCCGTCGGGTCGGCGGTAAAGCCATAAGAGAGAGTGAACGTGGTGCCGAGACCGAATAATATTAATAATTTAAAACAACAACAACAACAACAGAAACGGATTACGCGTTCGGATTTGATTCTCCGTACACCACTGCGGACATAGGCGCCGCACGAAACGTGCGATGACGGCACCGACGTGGGAAACGTCGTGGTCATCGTGGTCGTGGTCGTCGATGTCGATGTCGATGTCGATGCCGCCACCGACGCCACTGCAGTCGCAGTCACCGCTGCCGCCGTCACCGGCTAGACGACCGGTTTGAACCAGTTTGACGGCGCGTGAAAACTAAAATTGTTGTTACAGTCGCCCGGCCGTCAAGTTCGGCACCGAGCACGCGAGATGGCTCCTTTGGACGTGCCCCGGGCACTGTTGGACGGCGAAAAAGTGGTGAAATGGGACGACGTGAGTACACCTTTTACGACGCAGAATAAAGTTAGAATAAAATTAGTACCTACTTGTCTGCTAAAATCACTAATCGATGTATGATAATTCTTAGGTACACCGTATACTGCGGTCTGCGATGACGTTAGTCGGGAATAAAGAGTTATTGTATGTTATTATTATTATTATAATAACAACAACGTGTGTGATTAATAATAATAATATATACAATATGTCAATATATAGACCGATTGACGTCATCTTTATATAATAATATTACTGTAATATTAGTAATGAATGATAATATATGTCTATAACTTTATCGTGAACCGAAGCCCGTTATTGATAACGTAACGGTAGTGTGCGAGCAACAAGTAGTGCCTTCATGTTAGAACGATGTACAGATACTGAGTTATTACTTATTACTACAACATTAGTAGCAGTAGTAGCAGTATTGCGGTAGACAGTAGTGGTATTATAATAGTATTAACATTATTATTATTAATTGAGTAAACCGCAATAGTGGTAATAATATTATGGTGATTAAAGTTTTCAGTAATAAGAGTGATGGGTAATTCGTGTTATAGCTACCTATACATAGACCGAACGTAGTACTTATATACTCAGTATTATAATGTATACTGTATTAATGTATTATACTATACATAATGTAGTGTAAATCCGATGTTAATGTATATAATGTTTATAATATAGTGTTTTCCGAACGCGAAATTATTTACGTAACGGTTACGAGATGATAATAGGATATTCGAGAGAATAGAAAGTATATCGAAACATGTTACGATGCTATTATTATTATTATTATTATTATCATTATTATTATATATACCACACCGCTGATGACATTTATAGTTCTATAGGTCATATTGGCACGGTGAAAAATGATTATAATTATTTCACACGAATATACGTTTAACAAAGTCAACGCGTGAAAGTGAGTGGGCGTAGGAACAACTTGCTGTTTTCGCGGAAAAAGTGTTTTTCAATGAAAAGCGTGTATACTTGAGAAAAATACTTACATACTACTCTTGTACACATTATAAGGTTTAAATATACAATAATATTATGATATAATAGGTAAAATAATACATAATAAATATAATTGTGTATGCAGTGAGCTTATTGTTTGTATACCTAAACCTTTGTAGGTATTTCTTTAGTGTTGTGTTATCATTTTTTTTTAAAAGAATACGTTGAATGTAATATTATTATTTTAGTCTGTCGTAACGTTTTATTATAATAATAATAATTGTAATATGAAAAATAAATACTTAACATAGTGCCCGTGGTAATGGCCGGAGACAGTATTTAAATATATGCTTACACTTAAATATTCCCGAAAAGCTTTTTAAACACTCTGTTTTACTTAAAGTTGACATGGTGTCCGACATTCTGTTTTACTATATCAAGTTCGAGGATTATAATATTATATATCAGATTTAGTTAGGTATTAGTGTAGAGGCTTACATAGGATTTTTTAAGGGAGTGGGAACAATTTTAAATCTCGATAAACAAACAAAAAAATATACTTAAAGCATAAAATCCAATTAAAATAATGTCAATGAGCAAGTTAAACTAAAAGATTTTATCTTAGTGCCTAAAAATATTATTAAAACGCTTCCTATGTTTTTTTTTGTTTTTTTTTTTATAATAAATTCTATCATTAAATTAGTTTAATTTAATGATTTAATTTTTAACTTATACTATAAATAAAGATTAATAATAATATTTATAGAGTTTTAACTTTTAACCAGAATTTAACAACATTATTTAATAAAATTCCAGAGTACTATAATAATATTTCATCATTTTTCTAAACATATTTAATTTTTGATATCTTTAGCCGAATTAAAGTTTGATTTAAAAATAATACTTAAATGGTTACTGAAAAGTTTTTTGTAAATAACGAGGTAAATAATTGAATGCACACCTAACTATTAATTTTGACCCAAAATAAATATATATTATCATATTAACATTAAAAATAATTAAGCGTTAAATATTTTTGTTAGCTTATAGATTTATATCCTAGAATAACGTGTACCTGTTATATTATTATGTTTAAAATTTAAGAAGTTGTCATGATATTATAATATCATTATTGTATTTATGAGAAATAGGTTTAACAATTACTTGTTTTTTGTATAGTTGAAAAATAAATTTAGCATTTGAACGCCTCAGAATAATCGGAACTAGTTTTTCGTCCTATCATAATAATTATGAATTATGAATGTATAAATATATTTGACAATAAAAATTAATTTCAAATATATTTTATAATAAAATACAAAAAACAAATTTATAACAAAGAAAAATAAACAATATCTTACTATCCTTGTTATCGAGGAACATGATCATAGCAATAAAGCAGCCCCAGGACACTGTACTAAAAAGCACATGAAAAAAAGTTCGTAGTTTCACAATCGGTGAATGGTAACGAGATTAGTAATATAAAAATGTTCTAACAAGATTTCAAACTTGTAACAAAAAATTATATTAACTCAAATATTATTCCCATTTATAAAAAAATGCCATCCACGGAAATCCCCCCCCCCCCCTCCTTTCTCTCTACCCGAACAATAATACGTCACTGGTCCATGTGTATTGTGTATAATACACTTAGAGGTACAGAATCATTTATGCACAAACCGTTTGTATTAACCTAATTGTATTTAAACCAGGGTTTCATTAAAATACAGATTTTTCGAAATGTTTGAGTACCTATTTATATTCTATGTATCATTAAATAACATTTTAAGGTCTTAGCGTTTATCGAGGCGCTTATTGAGTTTATGTCCATTTTATCAAGGTTTTATGGGGATTTCACATAATGTTCAACTACAATCAGTTTTAAATAACATTCGTAGAGGCGTGCTATACGTAAAGATAAGGAGTTCCGTAAATTTTACAGACTTTTTTTACTATTTGTAAAATTGAGTGACCCTAAAATTTAATTATTACCATGTAGATTATAAAATTATTTAGATAATATCTGGTTCACAAGTAAACTTTAACATGGACATAGTATCATATGTTATACTCGTGTTTTAATAAGTTATATGGTTAAGATTAGTGATTACATTATTTACCTGCTTCAATATTGATATCATCTGTGTTATTAAATAATTTTGAGTTCGTAATATATTTATTAAAAAAAGACGTTCTACACTTGTACCTAAAAAAATAAGTACATTTAAGTAAATATAGTACCTAATCTTAGGGGACGTGTTTCGTTAGACCAAAAGTGATGAGGGCTGCAATAAATATTATGTACGTATAGGCACAATGATACTTATTTTGCCAGAATGTCGTAACATTGCAATACTAAACAGCAAATACAATTACGTACTGCAAGTACTATTCTACTATCGCTATATTCCCCTTGGCCCTTGTAAACAGTGCACGGTGGTAAACAAGTTACCATAATATAATATGAAATAGATAAAAATATGAATAAACTTCACCGTATAGTTAGAGGAATGTTACAATTTGTAGTTGTTACAGGGGCGCCACAACCATATAATATGTTGTCTACTTGTCTCCGTCTTACATAATATATACAAACATAGTAGATTGTACGTTCACAATAATCCAAATTGATAATAATAAAAATATTATTTATTTTTGGCATAGGTACTTGATTTTTTTTTAGCAGTGGTTGGGGGGTGGCAAACAAATTAAAGATTAAATTGATGGGTCACCATTGAAAAACGTTTGGGAAACACTATAGTATAGAGCATTTCAAAGGATTTTATCGATATTTTAATTTTGATGCAAATTTCGATCATTTTAATAACATTTACAAAAAATATAGCTCTAAGATACTCATAAATTGCTTCGTAAATAAAAGCCCCCGAGATGCCCTAAATAATAATCTTGATAATAATCTTACCTTTACATTTTATAATAGGTTAATTTATTCTAATTACCAGAGTAAAATGGATTATTCTGAACGTAAAATTTGCGATGCTATTCGTTTGTTGGACAAGGCAACACATATAGGTGTGATTCTCTTAATAACTACATAATGTAGTGTCCACCTAATTACTCGGTGAAGTTTATTCATATTTTTATCTATTTCAAATTTTCATATCATATTATGATAACATGTTAACAGCAGTGCACTGTTTTCATGGGGCATTCGGTTTACACGAGTTTTGACCAAACAATTTAAATTAATTTAGTGAACAACAATAAGACAGTTATGAATATTAACCACATGGTTTACACAAAGTCGGTTTTGGTGACCGTGGCAGTATTTCGCGATTTTTCGACCCAACATTATGGACGAAGCATTTCAGTATAGCCGATTTTGTGTTGTTAGTTTAAATATTAGAGTAAATTGACCTATTATTAAACAATAATAATAGGTGATTATTTCTATTTCCTCGTTTTTTTTTTACAGCATTTTAAATTTTAAGTAAATTATGAGAAATTTACAAATACTAATGTCTTGCGTACTATAATAACTATACCGTATAAAAAATGAAAATACTGTAGAAACCAACAAGGGAGCAGAGTTGGGCACCTAATGTTCTTCTCGCCTTTAAGTTTGTCAATTATTTCATTCGAATATTTAAGCCATCAACACAAGATTGGAATTGGTAAACGTGAATTTTGGTATGTCATTAGTAAGACGGAGAAAATACATGCGAGTACGACGACCTCTTAAGTCATAGGAAAACAGCATCGTCACTTGTCATTAGCCTTTTTCTCAGCGGCTGTCGTTATGCTGGATCAAGCCGTTTTCACGTCGTCCGCGATTGCGTAGAGTCGTGTAGTGGTGTGCATTACTAGTACGACGAAATTCCCTCGTAACGAGTGGTTTACGTATCTTACGATTATTTCCGGTCCAATGTAATGCGTCGCCCATTTCCCGAGGATTACGTGCCAAGGTAAGAAATGCGCACTTCATTTCAACTATTTTATTCACAGCATGTTTCTTGTAGGGCTAGACAGTAGTTATTTATACCAATTAACCAACTATCACCAATCTAAACGATAGGTAAATGAGCTATATGATCATAATAAGGGCTACCTATACAAAAAAACATTTCATATATTATATTAATATAATCAATAATTATTATAATCACAAGTTTATGTTGAATTAATTATTGTTATAAGAAAGTTCAGCGTCAGGTGACGCCCACACTTTTTCTAGCTTATCTGAATAGCTACTTTTCTATATATTTGAAGGCAAAAGCTTAAATTGTCGAAGGAGTATTTCAAAAATATTCTTATTTTTCGATTGGAAATTAAGTTTAGCTCATGTATTTTGTATATTTCCTGGTAAAGCAAAAATAATATATATTGGTACATAAAAGTGAAAACTCCCTAAAACATGGTCAAATATACTATCTGCCATCAAAGTCTATTAAATTAAAACATTGCATTGTTATTTTGAAAACCTGTATGGTTTTGAAAATTATCAAGTGCTTATAAGTTGATAAAAAATGTTAAATGCTTCTACCTCAAAAATATTTAAATGCCAAATTATTAAATTTATTCATGTAGTTTTTGTTTGCCTAATTAATAACAAGTACACGTCTGTTATTAGATTTTAAGTAAAACAAAGAATAAGTCGCTTTTTCAACAATGGTCGTCGATTTCTCTAAAAATTCTAAAAATCGTTAATATTCAATTTAATTTAAAATGTTTTATTGCATAAACTGTTCATAAATATATAAACATATTATAAAAAATGAATGTGAATGATGTGTATGAAAACGAATTGTTTTTACTTTTACTAAATGCTTTTGTAAAGGTACCTATTATAGAGAAAAATAAACGTTTATCGATTTTACAATTAAATCAATGTAAAATTCTCTTTTATATTTCCTAATATTTGTATTACTTACATTTCTGTTGAATATAGATAAGATATTTTTTTTAAATATTTTAATAAGTAACATTAATTTAGTTAAATGTAAAATGTATAATATGCTCATTATATATTATGCAAATTAATTTTAAGTTTAATTAAATAAAAGTTCAAAAACCCCTTAATCAACTCACCTCAAAGGGCGTATAATATTATTTTATTTTAGATTTTAAAAAGTTGTTTGTGTTAGAGTCCTTGCAGCTATTATAAATTGAAATTTCGTTTTCCTTATCCGTGAGAAAATAAACCTCTTGTTTTTAAGGTGAGACATGGTACACAGTACTTTATTACTCGTAGATGGTCGAAGATATATACTTTTGCAGTACTTTTCTGAAATTGGATACATTTCGCACATGATTCATTTTCATTTAATAGAATTTTAATAGTTTTTTTTAAAGAGTATTTTATTTGAAAATCTATAATATCATCATTGGGGCTTGTGTTACTATTACAATCAAAAATAATGTATTTCTTTACTCCAGAATTTTGATACATATCAAATTTACGATTAGGTATATGTTGTATTATACTAAGTGAAAAATATGTAACCTATAATAATGTTGTATGCTGATATTTTTTTATCAATTCATAACACTAAATAAACAAATGTATGATATCATGATAATATTTATTTATTTAATATAATAATAAAATATAGGTACCTACGTCAGTACGTGTTAATATTTTTAAATTAAAACATTTCCAAATTAGATAAGGTTATGCCATATTTAATAAAATTGTTATTATAAAAATAAATGTATTGCGTCTGTAGGATTAAAAATGAGTATATTATGATTTTGTTGGTAATTTTTATTTTATAAACAAATTTTTTTTCTTATACACGTTGATTTTAGTATGTGGAATTTGTCTAAAACTAAACTTATCTTTTTAAACGATATTTTTACGTTTTTAATTTATTATTCATTTAAATGATATAATAAAATAATATTGTTCTAAATTTAACATTGTCACTTTTCAAAATAAATTACAAATATAAATTAAAACTATAGTGAGTAGCTCTTATAAAACATTTTTAGTTCGTGTTCGTCTACCTACGTCAATATTTTTTGTTACATTTTAATTATGTAAATATTGTTTTGATTTATATTATGACAACTTGAGTACCTAGGTACTACATCGCTATTAGTTAAATGAAAGTATTTTAATATAATGTGATTTAGTGATTGTATATTTTCCTAGCAAGGGTAAGAAAATATCATATATTGTTCAACTTAGGATTGTATTTGATATGAGCATTTGACAAATTTATGTGAGTAATCATATTTTATAAAATCATTGTTTGTAAGGAAAAAATACTTTCTATTTTTCTTGATTTAGGCTCTACGATTTGAATTTTAAATTTCGGCTAAACTAGGTGCCGATACAAAAGCAGGTCAAATAATGATACAAGAGAGCTTTTATAGCAGAGGTTTGAAATTAAATTACACGAGCTTGTAATTTTTGATTTTCGTTCTAACTTAATAGAAGTAAAAATATAGCTGCATAACTTTTTAATAATAATATATAAGTGTTTATATATACATATATTGGCACTTTTATTAAGTGCACAATTTGATCCTAAATTTCGACAAAATAAACCATACACTCATATGTTATAAGTTATAACTAATAACCAACTTAAATTATTTGATTAAGTAGTACATTAGCTGTAGCTAATAATAAAAGTATATTTAATTTTTTTAATTTGAAAAAAATATACATTTATACCTTTTGTAATACTTTATAGTTATATTTTTATATGTATTATATTATATAATTTATTGTATTGACTAATTTTAATTAATTAAATAGTTTCATTGTTTTTCAAAATATATGTACTATATAAATTTAATATAGAATTGCAATCGTATGATATTGTATTTTGATGTGTACACTTAATTATACATTTGTAAATCTAAATATATTGCAAAATTGTATAGACAATCTAACATTAGTTATTTTTTATTTTTTATTATAGTTGATATTCATACATTACCTACTAATAGAAAAGTATGATTATTAGTTAACTTTAAACAAAGAACTTAAATTTATTTTAAACATATTATTAATATTAATGATATGAATGTCGCAAACCATTTTGGAGAAATCGATTTGAAATTCAAAAGTTATTAAGCTGTTGAAGGAAGTGTACTGTTGAGATATTTTTAAATAGGCAGGTACTTAACTAAGCTTTTAACAATTATAAAATGGGATTATTGAATCTCTATTGTTATAAAATGTTATTTCACTAAGTTATATGTTAAAAGTTTATCAAAAATTAACCGCATTGAGAGTAAAGTAAAAGTTTAAACTTATGAAATAACAATTATCATGGTCAACGCTTTAGTATCTACGAATACGTACTAATTTTGTTCTTTCTTCTTTAAGATATAATCATATTTTATAATTCTAACGACACTGTGGTTTTTAAAATATAATTGAATCTTTACTACCTAGTTTAACTGATTCTTATTCCCAAAAAGTTTATTTAATAAGACAATTGATCATACAATTAAAGCTATATAAATTAGTCAATTTTAGTTTTATTAATGTTTGTTATTAATGCTATTCTTTTATAATGTAGACAAACGAATATAAATGTATTATATTGAAGAACCTAATTAAAAAAATATATATATTATTATTTATATATTCTTATGTCAAAACTATATTAAATATCCTAGTATTCATGTTATTAGTTTATGCTCACGAATAATAACATTTTACGTTTAATACACTCGTTAATGTTATTGTGACCTGAGTTATATAAATATTTTGAACGTAATTAAGACGTATATACCATTTTATTCTAATAATTAGAAAGTATTAATTTTCCATGTGGTATGCGTAGGTACATGTTGAAAATTGTATTGTCGTATGCGATAATAATTATTAAATTTCATTCAATATTTCTGTGCAGAAATAATACTACATATTATAATATTCTTGTAATTTTCACAATATATACATTTTTTTAAACATAGTTAATGAAGTTTATGCCACTCGACGGAAATATATTTATACTATTGAATTATTAGGAAAAACTTTATTAATAGCCTGTAAAGCCTGAGTATGGTGTACATAATCTTTAAATAAAAGTAAAAAAAAATACTATCGTTTTTATAAATTTAACCAGCTCTGCAGAAGGGGCTTGTTAATAAAATCTATCATGCCGGACTTGTTTAAATAGTATAATTTTATTTTTCCAAAGAACAAAAAAGAATAAATTATTTAATTTGGAAGGTATTAGTGAGTATCTAAATCTTAAAGTATATTAATTAAGAAGGAACGCAGAATCTTATTTGACGATTATTATAATAAATTAGGAACAATGTACATAGCAATATTCCGTACTTATATAGGTAGTAACACTAGTAACTAAACGTAGAGGCTCTACGTTTATCATTGGACATCAATATACTATACAATATTATTGTTATATTATAAACTATATTTTTAAATTTTTAAACTTAGAGTGTTTGTACTTGTACGTTAATCAGAAATTATAATTATAGTTATTTTCTCTTTTACATAACACTAACAATATAATATTTTAACTCGTGAATGATCATGATTTATTGTTGACATTTTTGACCGTAGTCCTTTATGAGTGTAAATTATGCATTTTTTTATTTATAGAAATAATTATTATAATATGTACTACCTACCTCAGTACTTCATATGTTTGAAAGTAAATTTATTACACATGTTAAGAAAATTTAATATAAACAATAAAATATAATACAAAGCATTTAAGCATTAGCTTTGAATATAACATGGACCTATATGACCACAGTAACATCGTTATATTATTATCTAAATAAGGTTATTTTAAGATAATGTAATGCAATAATATTTTATCGTATGCACATTTATGTATAATTTGTTTTTATTTAATAGTATTATTTTATTTCTTTTACAACTATTTTTATACTTTGAATTAAGAAATGATTAAATGTGCATATTATGTATCCATGTAAACGTTATATTATATACCTTCCATTTTTCACCAATACGACGCATCATGCGAGTAATAGCTTTGCCGCAGTCTGATTTAACGACCTAAAATTGAACAGATAATAATGTACAAAACCTTGTATCGATCATTACATTTTTTAATAAAAATAATTTTAATTATAGATATTCCTAAATAATTTATTTCATACAATTTAATTGAAATATTGAACGTCTTCAAAAAATTAATTTAAAACAATATGTAAGTATTGCTGTAGTATAAATTAATTTTTTTCCCTTAAAATGAATAAAAATAATTTGTGCATATATTTGTACTAATAAGTCATCGAGATTACAAATGATCTACAAACAAAATATAAGCCATTTTATAGCGGAAGTAACTCATTGGTTATATCAATCTGTATTTGTACCACATTTATTATAGCTCTACAATTACTATGTATGTATATTAATAATACAACTCAACAGTTATTATAGCTGATAGCATACAAATATTTTATGATAATAGTGAATAAATTATAATAATAATGAGATTTATTATTTTTTTTTTTATTTATTATAATTAAATGTTTTAGCATATTGTGCGTGCTATTACAAGTTTAGATTTATTATTAAAATAAGTGATGTTAGTATCAATGTAAAATTGAAGACTAATAAAAGTCTACAGGCAAAAATAACATAGTTTAATGAGTACCTAATGACAGTAATAAAATAAAAGTAACCAAAAAGAAATAATAATTTTTTACCCAAGGAATAATATATATTTGCTTGTGTAATACAGGAAAATGAAGGATTAATAACGTAGAAGATTTAAAAGAAATTCAGATACCTATGTAGTTACCTATTATTAGGTAATATGATATTAGTGAAGTCAGAAGCAACAGAGACATGAGATGGTTTGGTCTTGACAGGGGGCGGGGGAGTTGAGAAAGTTTTTATTTTGTTCTGGATGTAGTGTGGTTTGAGTGGTTAGTTTTACAGTGTCTGGATATAGCTTTGTAAATTATTCACTCCTTGTAATTAGAAGTGTGATCATGGTGCATTTGCCTGGACTGCTTTTATCATTGATACGGTAGTCTGAGTACCTAGTGATCTTCACAGCACTTGGTGCAGCGGGAAGGATGATGGCAGTGATTTGAGGTGTGCCCATAAATCTGGCAGTTATAACACCTGCGGTGAATCATTCTTAGTCTTATGAGATATTTCCATTTTGATCATGGTATACAATTGCGAAGATAGATTGAGAATATCCTTATTATTGCTGTCAGGTTTGAGATCGACAAAAAAACAGAGGAAGCGGAAGTAGGTTTTTAACGTTTACAATGTATTAAACCAAATAACCTAGCGCTTAGAGCTTCAGAAACTTAAGAGGTGACTAGGTAAGCTTAGTATGGTGGACGTTTCTGTTAATTATCCTACAGAGTGATGATGGTGAAATTATGAAGGAATGGAATCTGGCGTTATTTTTGAGACCAAGTGGTGGTTCATGGTACCTACCATTATAATATAGGCGCCCGTGAGAAAAGATCATCAGAAATGAAAGCGATGACTTACACAAGAAACCGTTAACATCGGTGAGTTGCACTAATGTGATAGCTTTGATTTTGGAGTTAACATCAGTGTTTTATTATGAATTAACGGAGCCTGGATTTGAAAACTGTCTTGTTTGGATGTATTAATCGAGTTGTCGAGTTTAACCACATTGTTGCAACCACGTTGTCAACGCGAAGAATCGATCGGATAAGCAGAAGGATTTGAATTTGGGAATCAAGTGATGAGGTGAGCGTACATTTTGATTTAGTGGTTTGGTGATTTGATGAGTCATAACTCATGTTGAAAATAGAGACGACACATAAAAAATCATAAAATTAATAAAGTTAACGACTCGAATATACCAGTGATCGTGGAAGCGGGTCAACACCGAACTGCAGAAGTATCTTAAAAATAAACTCACTGTTTCTAGTCTTCTTAGAAGGAATAACATGTTCTAGCATGTATACCAAATCCATATGATTTGGTGATGTCTGCTAATTGCTAACCCACCCCCCCCCCAAAAAAAAAAAAAATTATTTCTTCTGCATAACCATTTTCCTTGTAGTTTACCTGGCATATTTTTTGTAAAGATGCACACTTATTCTGTTTGTTTTATATTCGCTAATCGTTATAATATTGTCATCTCAGTATTACAATTTTCCAAATCCAATGTTTCAAAGTGCTTAAATTTACTACAAACTGCGGTTTTGTCGTTTAATTTTCAAGACCAGGACAACAAAGAGGATTCTCACGTTAAGTTCTGGTAAAGTACCAAAGTAATATAAAAGTCTCAGTGTCTTAAGAATGTGTGCTTCACACAGATTTCGCAGTGAATTGTTGAGTATTCTCCCTTCTTGTGGATTTATGCTGTGAATATCTTAGTAACTTTTGCGTGTGTTATAAAGTTATTACCTGCAACCAAAATTAGTAAGTTCACTTGTACAAAATAACTGCATGCGTGTTTACTGTTTACCTAGAAACGTGGCCACCGATGTTATTAAAGTTTGTTTAATAGTGTATTAGATTTCAGACATTGTCCTTTAGACGATTTGTCAGGTCACTTGTTTAATGATACTTTGCAGCGATTGGATTTGGTCCTTGAGATTCTACTAAGGCCCCTGGATTACTGTTAGGAGATAATGACTATAAATTATTACGTCTGTCACTTCACCTACTTCCATTTGTATAATAATATCTTTTTATGTTTTGCCATGTCCAAAAAATACTTGGTTAAGATTAATGCGTGGATTATTTTCCAACACCAATTTGTATTATGTTTGTATTAAATAAAAGTATATTCATTACATTTAAAAAAGGTATTTTATACAATTATAACTATAATGTAGTTTTGAATTAGTTCTATTTTATAATTTTGTATAATACCTTCGATGTTAAAAAATAATCTTAAATCAAAATGTAAATATTTATATTTTTAGTCAATTTTCAAAATTATATCTGTTATAATTTATACTTGAGTTTATGAACCCGTGGTTGGTTTTGGATTGTTAATTAATTACTGGAATCTTGACATAACGAAATTGGGCCTGCTCGAAAACTTATAGGTATTTGAATAAACTTCCTTAATTAGGATAGTTGTACATAAAACACAACTTCATTGATGTAACTAAAACAAATAAAAAAATGTTCATTACAAATTAAAATTACATATTCCTAGTTACAAAAACAATCACTAAGTATTTAAAGATCAATAGTGAGCTGATGGTCTAATAAAATAAATAAAAATTAATACATTTCAGTGAATCATTTACTAACACATTTTTTGTCCTACCCGGCAATAATGTTTTAATCATGTGTTAAAATTATTATTAGTTAAAATACTAAATTTTATTTGATTTGCGATTTTGATGATCATAAATATTTTTCAGTTACTCCAGTTTCAGCAATTTTCAAAATTATTAAAAAATTATGTTACCTATATAATTGTTCTGTGTTTTTGACTATACTCGTAAGATGTTAAATGGAGCTTGAAAAATATTCATTGATAAATAATTCAATTCCAGAGAAAAATGAAAATGTTGATCTCTCCGAGTTGACAAAGTTATATTTTATGTGTATTAAACTTTATATTTTATAGTAGATATTATACTATAATACATAATATTATCCTTAAAATATTAAATGACGGTTTTATTAATTTGTTCACCAATCATTTTACACTGTTATAGGTACTGTGTATTAGCTAAGGCGAGGTCTTGTTAAAAGGAGAAATTTATGTCACAAGTTACCTAATTTTTTTTTCTGAAAAAGATTCGTAATATTTAATTTTAATATTATGCATAAAACATTATCTGTAGAGAAATATATGTTCTACAATTTATATTTTGTTAGTTTAAGGTTATGTCAAATTTCAATATTCTAATATTATTTTAAAACTGCGGTTTTTACATAATATAAGTTTACTCAATGAGGTTATAGCCTTACACTAGTAGTTAATAGTTATATTTAATTAAAGTGTTTGTTGTCTTTATTTTATTCAATTGGAATATTTTCAGACATACATATCAGCGTATTTTTTTAAATAAAACTATGTAAACCACCAAATATTTAGACATTTTACTTAGATATCGTTAAAAAGTATAACATCTGTATCGTAAATATAAAAAATTATAAAATATATAGAAACCAGGCATGCATGTGCTCTTGTCTCGCTTCGTTATCTGCGGTGCAGGCTAGATAAGTGTTTTATTATTACAAATTAGAAAGCAATGGTAAATATTTGCATTAAAAATCAACGTTTCAACACACATTTCTAAAATAAATACATACACGCTAAGCCAATACGTGATATCAATACAAGATAACACATTAACTCAATTAAGAGTTCGACTCTCGAGGATTGTAAGTCAAAAATTAAAATGTATTGTTATTTGTTACATAAAATATTTTTAAATCAACAATAGTATTGATAGTTACTAGTTACTACGAGTATAATATGGCTACGAAAGTTCTGTTGAAGGACGCAATGTGCATATATGATTTATTGCGATCGTTAAATATAGAGACTTAAAACCATAAATTGAATTAATTATCAATAGAAAAAAATGTTCTGTTTTCAATGTGTAATAAATTAGTTTTATGAAATTAATATTTCAAAAATATATGATGTATATAGTTTATAACATATTTTTATTTTAATTTATAGACTTATGAATTGGGTGTACTGAGTGTGGTTGGGTACACTATTATCGCATTATATATCCCATATAGTAGTGAGTTAATTTACAGTTTGTTTAATTGGAGAGAATATATTTTAAGTTTGTTCAAGTCTAGGTCAACTTCTATGGTTTAATACTTTAATCTATCCTTTAAAGTTTTTGTACTGACAAAATCTTAACAAATTATTATACTGTACATTTAGTTGGTATTTGTTATCATCTATACACATACAGTTAATGGTTTCCAATTAATTACGCTAAATAATAAATAAACTAAAAAAAAAATACAGTATTAACGGGATTTTTCTTCTAATTTGGTTTTCCTGATTCCGGGCGGATCGATGAATGCATTGGCGTTTAATGATACGTGTGTGAGTATTTTTTTTTAATATGTTTCAATCTTTTATACCCACCAAATATTTATATATTCAGCTACCATATTAACATTGCTAGATATGGTATGGTTGTAAAATTATTTTGGCACATTTTTAGCTATTTATAGAAATTTGAAATTTTTGGATCTTTTTGATTTATGCAAGTCAAAAATCTTGAAAATTTAAAACAAAGTTCCTTATAAAATATACTCATACCCCAAATTGAAAAATATCGAGCATACATACCATGCCATAATTTTTTGTAATTGTACTTAAAGTTAACAATTTTATGCAATTTGCCAAAATACGAAAAAATGCAAATTATTTTGTAGATAAAAAATTACAACATTTTCAATATAATTTTAAACGTTTTAAAATACAATAACGCAATGGTCATCGCAGAAATAAAATGTAAAAATATGTTTCAGAACTTTTAGCGTTTCATCTAAGTATGACGAAAATAGATATTTTCGGTTCACGACATTGACCATTTATGCATATCCTAAAGTTGTTTCTCAACTATCTAATTATAAAAATATAAATACATAATAAATGCTATATAATGTCAACGCATTTAATGAACAAACAATATAGGTTTAGACTCGATTTGGTGACTTGCATACTAACAGCTATTTGTGAAATTTATTGTAAGGAGCTGTACTATGGGACCGGACCTATACTGTAAATTAGATTATACCATTGGTTGTAGTCTATAGGACAATATAGGTATATGCTACTATGCTATACCTAGTACATGTCTTATTATTAAATTATTTATAATCAGGATTTTTTAGTGGTTGTCTTATAATTTTAGTCATTATGAGACTTAATATTTGTACATTTGACTTATGCAATATTATAAAATATAATTATCGCCATCAAATATACCAATTAATGTATGCGACATTAACTGATATTTTTACAGGCTGTAGTATCTTTTAGGGAATTATCCATTGAGTAGTTTAACATACAAATGACAATTACACGCCTGTAATTATAACAACCCACTGAAATCATCTTTAGCATTCAGAGTATGTAAGATAGATAAGTAGTAATTAATTTAAAAACGTCCTAAGCGTATAATAAAATAAGGTACTCCTTTAGATTAAATATATTTTAAGTATAAGGAATATAATATATTTACTGATTGTCGATTGGATGTGAATTTTTTGTATTCAATAAAATGTATTTATTTATTATTTATTATAATTTTAACCGGATACATGGGTGATTTTTTACATAGAGTTGTAAAATTTGTAATTTATTCAATTAGCAACAGCAAGATTAATATAATATATGATAAAATTATCATTGAAAAATATGTTGTAACAGTATAATCATATAATATCGTAGTATCAAAAAGAGACATTTAAGTTAGAAAATTAAATTTAAAATTTGGTTCTACTTATTGGCGTTTGACAACAGGTTTCTTATTGGCTAATTTGATAAATAATTAGTTTTGGTATGTGGACGTAAAAAAAGACCAGTAGTTCGGGTTGGACGCTAAGGTATACTATACATATATAGATATAAAACGGATTGGCGAGAAAATTAAATTGTTCCATTTAACAATCCTTCACTGAGCTAATATCTGCAATACGTCTTCGTTCGACCAAGGAAGATTGGCTGATCATATTTGCTACCAGACCATGGTAATTGTCAACGTAGGTAACTGGCAAAACAAAAACACTTACTCTAGACGTCCTTAATTGCTAGCTGCGTATATATGAGGATTCCGCACAAAACAACCATACTCTGGTATGTGTGGACAAAAGCACGATTTAACACTCTAATAGACATACTTAGTTGCAATTCTTTTGCCAATCTTATTACAAAACCGAATGTTTTAAATGCCTTGCAGCACACATAGAATATTTGCGAACTAGGGTCAAGGTTATAGCTATTAATTTAAAGCCAAGGTCCGTAACATAATCAAATAGGTACTCACGAAATATAGTTCTCAAGACAATAATAAAATACCACCGGCGATTGGGTCCTAGCAAATGTTAAAATCTTATACTAATTGGAGAGATCGAGTGATAAACCCAATGCATTGAACCAAGGCGAATATGAGGATTCTCCAAAACAGCTTCGAAGAGCGAAATCAATAATATGTTGCATAGATATCATTATAATTATTAATTACTACAGGTATTCAGTCGATGAATCAGTGTTTCTAATTTTCAAAAATAAGCATTTTATTGTTTATGCATCTCATGTGATACAGGTAGTAACTCGACATGTTCATAAACTAAAATACAACTTAAGTCTACGAGACCTACGTATATGAGATAAAACTAAACACCACCTGCTAATCTCTCAACGGTCCCGAATACATAACACACATACATACAATATATGTGCATACATTTATATGGTTATTTACATCGATTTAATCCTTATAGGTTATAGACGTTATTGAAGATTCACGATAAGGGTCAAGATTATTTACAAAACAATTTAGCGATTCTTCTTCAAGTGTTTATCATTTCTTTTTTTCTAGTTAATTTAACTAAATTTACTTGGCTTAAATTAACTTAACATAATTTCGTTAGACTTAATGTTTCAGTTTTATATTTCTGTGGTAAAAATATGTAATATATATATATATATTGTATCTAAATATTCATACATTTAATAAAATAATGATAAAAACAAATACAATTTACTGACACGTGTTAGTTTATACACCGAAACCACCGTTTTATATAAATATAAATAAAATGTCATCTTTCATCAGAACATTTCTAATATTAAAACGGCTGCAAATCTTACAATTTATTTTAGCTATCCTCAACTTCTTCGAAATTACCTATAGTTTACCTTTTAAAAATATAAATAATTGTGTTTAGTTTTCGATCAATTGAGATTGTGCTTGAATATTTCAAACTTTTTTAACATTTCAAAATGAGCATAGTATTCTGATAAGATTCAAAGAATGAAAGTTGGAAACTTTTCTTGTTTTATTTTCTGATCCGGCGGTTCAATACTAACGTATTGTATTATTATTTTAAATTTCAATTCAATGATAAAACAATTATATATTGGTACCTATATGCATCATCTAATTACAGAATAAGTAATAGATAGTAAAACAATAAAGTACTTCTTAAAAATAATTTTGTGTAATTAAAATAAATTTCAAAAATAAAACCACCGTCAAATTATTACATTCCATTATTTGGAATTTCAAATTATAAATTTTATTGTATAATGTTAGATAATTTTAGAATCTAAACTAATAGAACAAACTCCTCAATAATAACTTTAACCTAGTAAGCAGAAAAATATATTTTTTTAAGCGTTAGGTTTCAGTGTTAAATTTTAAAACAATTAGCACTTCGAAAAACAATAAAAATTTATTTGATTTTATCCACCTTAGATTTTAACCATATATTTCTAATAATAATTTTATTAGATGTTAGAATATAACGAATTAAAAATTCGTGATGTTCAAATATTTTTTTTTCGTGGCATTGACGATGCTGTCAGAACTGCTTAAGCATTTCGTCGACAGCGTCGAAGAATACTATTTTTTATATATAACTTCTTGAACACTTTGGTAATTTATTGTTGAATAGAATTTATTAATCTTAATATATTAAGCTATACATCAAAATATTCGTTGACTGCAGAATCTTATGGCCTATAGTATTCAAAATGTGATCATCATTTTATTAATTAAACTATTGAATTAAGTTCTCTAGGTAAAGCATTTTATAAAAAATAAATAGGATTTCATTTGTATTGTTTTCATTAATAATTTCGAATATTCAATTGAATTATTGAATATTGTATTCTAGATATAACACAAAAAAATTATGAAAACAATTATGTTCATTCCTCACCAAAATGTAGAAAAAATTGGTACAAGCCTGTATTTGATAACAATTGTTTCAAATTTTAATATTTTATGAATTGTTTACAAATTATAAAAATATGTATGAGTATTACAATGTATAATTGTTTAAATTATTTGACTGTAAGATCAATAAATTATTAATAGATATAAGAGTGATCAAATATCGTATAATGTTCAATTTGGACATTTTAAACCCACTTTTAAAGCCACACATTCTTTTTTGCATGTTTTATACTGACTGTCAGCTCGGTTCTCGGTATACTACGTTCAAGGGATTATCTTTTTACCTCGGCGTTATAGTACATAAAATGTGGTTTCAACTCTTATATCTTGCACCGATCAGTTTTCATTGAACCTTTTCAGGTCCGTCGCCGTTCAACAAAAGCTTAGGGTGTGTGTGTTTTACCACTTTTTTCAAGTGAATTTAAAATTTATGAAGTATTTCCATTTAGAAACTAAGTACTATTTAGTATGGATAGTACATATTTAACTATCAATCCAATTAAAATTGTACTCGTATTCTTTGTTTGTCCACTGTGAAAATGTATATACGTGCTCACAAAAATCCTTAAAACTGTATATGTTTGAGGTACCTACCCTATTTTATTATAGAATAGTATATGAATATTAAAACTGTTGGTATTTGCTAAGTATTTTCGGTCGTAATTATTTTTATTATTTTTAAAACACAGTACACACGGTACCTACCTGCTATTACAGTTTATTTTCAGTTGAATAATTTTTTAGAGATAATAAAATAAATTTTTTTTTTTATTCATGGTTGAGCATCAACAACTAAGGTACAACGATATAAATATTAGTTATATAACAATAAATACTTAGGATTCACTGGATTGCGTTATACATATCAATATATACTTGAGATTTGTCTTGAATATAGGGTACAGAGATTCGAAGAGGCTGTCTGTAATTCCTAGGTTACTTCTGGTTACCACTTGGTTTCGACAGCGTACGATGAGGTGTTTAATTGTAAGAGGTTCTCCAAAATACAATTGTATAGTAAGTTATGTTAAACATAGCAAATATACATTGCGCCAAATAATTAAACTATCGGTCAAATGTTCAATTCCATTTATTATGTAAAAAAAAAAATAATAACCAGAGCAACTCGCTCTGCTGTATAGTATTTGTCGAGTGTGCATAGTCATTGAGTTGGTTACTGTAGTGGATGTGTTGAATTCGAATTCAATGATAAATCTTGGTATACGATAAAAAACAATTCTGAGCTTAGTGTGGTATCAACTAGATCCCATTAGCTACTAGATCTGCAACCAGAAACAACCCTCAATGTTGAACATTGAAGTAGACTTGTATATTGTTCCAAAAATTGATAAATGAATGACATGACAAAATAAAAAATTGTAAAATCAATACACATTCATCGCTCTGCTCATAATTCAAAAATGATACTACAAAAATTGAAATGAAAATAAAAATACATTGTCGTGTGCCTTATAATAACACCCGATTTTGGTACTAAGGTAATATTGAAACTACGAAATACATAAAGCAATATATCACGCAAACAAGATTCCCCCCTCCCTTCTCTCCAAATAAATAGATAGTTGTTTCATTTCCTGGAATATCGACGGAAGAGCGTATTAGGTATTGCTAGTACAATTACTCAATTTTCGTTATCCACATTGACATCTCAAGCTGTATATACTATATGTAGTCTCAAATTGAAAATGGTTACTACCGCATTAAACATTCAATCAGGGTTAAATAATCTTCACCATTTTGAACAGCATTGTTCTATCAAGCCAGCAGTATAAGATGCGCATTATCTTCTTGGTCATCGAAGTTTGCTGTTCAGCACTTCTACAAACCCAACCGAATCATTTCGATTAATCCCTATTTGAAAACTAATAAACTATAGGATATTTAATTATATAGATATTTACTATTTATTTATTAATTAATTGTACGGACCGATAAGCCCTTTCAATATAGGTATATGATTTAATTATTACTGAAAATAATTACAATTACAGACAAGACACAATGCAACAATATTAAGATTAACTTTACTAAGTTCGCTAATATTAAATTTAAATTAAGAATGTATGAGAAATATGAATAAGTGAAACATAAAATAGATATACATTTGTATACATTATTTTTTCTGAACAATGTAACATTAAATTTAAATTTACCACTGTTTGATTAAATTAAGTCCATTGAAGTGAATATTTTGTAAGCTAAGAATAATGCTCGACGAAAACAAAAATATGCAATATAGCTTTTAAGATAGTGTGGAGTAACAAATAGATCATTGGTACCGAAAAAGTATGAAGAAACAATGAATGTGACCATTTAGTCACACTCATATAATCTTAAATTAAAATATAACAGAAAGTTATCTTTTTATAGGATTAGCCAATCGTAATCGAATCATATCTATTTCACATCCCAACTTCCCGTTCAAACTTTTTATCTTATGATCCTTTGGTTAGAGCTATGCGTAATTTAAATAATAATAATTTTGGTATATGGCCTTAAATTTCGTATTCACCCAACGTGTGTAATTTTTCTATTATAATTATTATTATTCTTATTTCTTAGTATATTGTTTAACATTCTCATTTATGTATTTTATTCTTATCACTAACGTTAATTTATGTAATATCGTTATTGCTATATGTAAAAAGCCGTTTGGCGTTTATACAAATAAATAAAAATAAAAAAAATAAATATCTGAATATTGTGTTCGTTGGAATTTCTGGTTTTAAGTTTAATTTTTAAAAGAAAACTGTATTTGACTAACCAAAAATATTTTATCTGTATGTAAGTTTTGATATCAAATTATGTAACCAAAATTTAGGGTTGGTCTTACAAGGGAACAATAAAAAATTTTTATAGGCCTGAGGTCTTTTTTAAAATCATAAGTATTTTTACTAATAAAACCTATAGCATTTTTTAAAATGTATTCAAAATGATTTCAATGCGGATTTGATAAATCTGATTCAAAATCTTCAACTATCAAGTCTATTTGATTCGTTATTCTTAAGTTTATAATTTAATAAAATTGGATTTATAGAACGGGTAATAATTAATTAGATAGGGACTATTAACTTATTAGCACATCATTAAGAACAGGTTTTCATAGGTACTCAAAGTGTATAATGTATTTAATTGTTCTTGTAATATCTCAAAATCTGAAAATGATTTAATTGAACAGAACAATTTAGCACCGTTTGCAAATAGTAATACCTGTACAGTATGAGTACGATCAAAAAACTAGGAAAAATTATGAAAATTGGGAACCCTGTAAAAAACACCAGTCAATAATTGAAAATCATCATAAATATAAATTAAATTACTTGGGAATGGTATTTTATGTAAAAACTAAGAAGCAATCCATCTTATAGAAATGTAACATCAAATCCAAAAACCTCTAGCTTATGTAATAAAATAGGTACTATGGTCATTGGTCAATCTTATGGAAAGCATTTTTGAAAGTCTGTATATTTTTATATACTAGTCGGATAGCCTTCAGCCGAGGCAGTCGTGTGCTTATATTACGAGTATATTATAATTTATCTCGCTCTCGATGTTTTAATATTTTATTTGGAATTTTTAATCCCTGTTTCAATCAAATTTGATTTATTCAAAAGATGCCTAGTAATTTTGTCAATCAAAAGTTTGAGGAGTATGCATCAACCCTCAGGTAAGAATCAACCCAAATTTAATTAAGTATACTACTCTGAAAACGTAATAATGCAGAAATAATAATAATAATAGCATACCGCCGTCTAAACTCTAGACCGGCCATCAATAAAATAAATAATCGCGCACCAATAACGCCCAACCCTATAATAATTTGAAATTCCTACCATTACAAAAAAAAAATATAAATAATGAAACCACATCTCAAAATGATATTTGATGGGTATCTAAGTGATGAATACAATTCAGAATATATATATATAACGATCCAATCGCCAAACAAATACATTTTAAAACACTTCACTAAAAGCATATTAAATCATCTAAATGAGTTTTAATCATGCTGAATTCCTAAATAAAAACCAAAATAACTGATAGTCGAAATTGGAAATAAAAAATATATTTTTCCAACAGTATCTAAATTCAAATATTGTACACTGCATAAAACATAATCTCAGCGGCCCATTTAACCACGTCCTGTTTGAACAAAATATGTAGATTCTTGTTGTAATTATAGAGAAGAAAAAATATTTTAGTCAATCAACTAGTTATGCGATATTTCGATACATCGTCCATAAGATATTTTTTTAATTGGATCTCTTCCTCTTTGACTTGGAGGAGATTGGTTACTGTAGGTACCTATATGCACTGCGGATGATTTAGAACCAAAAACAAGTCAATGTAATATATTATATTATAGGCCGATATAGTATAATCTATACACGACAGCATTGAAAACATAATATTTTGTTGGCAGTTTTGTAGAAAGGCTACACCCTGTCTGCGATTGTACGAGTATTGTCGATAAAATATGTAGACAACTATAATAGGACTCTGTAACAGTAATACCGAACAACATGATATTATTTCAATATTATGCACTGCGTTATTATCGCCTTGTTTACGAAATATAAACGTCTAAAATATAATATCAACGACACTGCGTAAGTATTATATCTATACCGGGCCGGATATTCTCAAGACATTTGATAAAGAGTTAGGCGTAAAAACTCGTATGATTTATTTTCCATGTACACATTGCCAACGTTAACCACCAATTTGTTATAGGTACACATCGTTGGAACACCTTTAATCGGAACTAATCGTCATTAGTAATAATTCAAATGTGCCCAGTAAATTACTTTAAGAAAACGTCAACCCCAAATCGAACCCTGCCGCAACAATGGCGAATACAAATTAACGAAGATAAATTTCTTCGCAAACTACCTTCACGGTGCAAAAAAGTTTCTCGTGAGTGTCTTTGAATAACACTGAATAATGTGTATACAATTTAATGGTTAAGACCTTCAGGTCATTTTTCAACGAGTAGGACATTATCCCTCCGTACGAACAAAAAAACAACAGAGGAGGCGTTATTACCATTTTTTCTTAGTTTATGAAGGATAAAACATAACCGTCCAGTTGAACATTTCCGAATTGTTGACTATTGAGATTATACTTACACACTCTCGCCGTATATGATTGAACCATATTAATTGATCATTGTATTGAACAAACGACTTTCTAAATGATAAATATCACTTATAAATCATAACATATAGGTAGACTGTATTTTAGATACTCAGTAGTTTTCATTATCTACAGCCTGCAGTATAGCTGTCTGAACTGATCGTCTAGTGCAGATAAATGTTAATCATATTACTATAGGTGTAGTGAATAGTGATTGTGTGTGTTTCGTGGAAAGGCATAAATTAATTTATACCCACATTAATTTTAATGATTTTGATATGTTTATAAAAAAACGACCTCTTGCTCGACGTGTTTTGTCTTACAAAGAGGGCATGCGAGAGATGAGTAGAACAAATAAATACAATGTGTAACTCATGTGAAACAGGAATATAAATATGAAAAATATATTATAAAAAAGAAAAAAATCCTGGCGTAAATAGTTGTTAAAGGCGTATTATCGTATGTACCGCCTTAGATGAATTCGTAACTAGTAGCCGTCTTAATATATCCAAAAACTACTAAAAAAAACCAAACCTCTAAAATTAAAATAACTATCGCGTATACTATCGCCTACTATATGGCACTACGCTGTTTATTTATTGGCATTCAAAACATTATGCTGTTTGCTGAGACTAATGACGTTTAAATAATAATTGACGCTATTGGTTGGTACACGCACTGTGTTGTCACACTTTCCGCAAAGACTTTAAGATGAATAATATAATTAACCTCTGACCCACAGCTTCGACGAGCCGCAACTGATTTCAACAAAATTTAAATACATACAATAACACATCACTGTCCTCTGTTTTGTATATCTGCGTGTTATTTAGTAATCCACATCTGCACCCACAGAACCCAGGTGAGCGCGATTGGTAGAGATATCTGTTATTGTACAGTTGTTGAGATTATTTCGAAAAGTTGTGAACGATGGTTTTTTTTTTTTCATTGGATACGCCAGATCATGTAATAATAACGTAATGAATATTTGTTAAATATCTTGTTTGTTTATTGTGCTCACATAAATCAATCGATACCAACTGGTAATAATTATATATTAGTGTGTAATAATGGTTACGGTATGAAATCAATTATATGATGTTAATATCGGCGTTATAATGCATTAATTCTACTTTTAAACTTTCATAGTAAAAAAGCGATCCGGTCACAAATCTTAATAATTATTACTACACAACACTCGACACAGCATTATACAAAATTACAAATTTATATTTCAACCGGTATACCTATAGGCTGACTTTATAATTGAATTACTTAATGTAATTCAGCGTTGAAATCGCAGTAAGGATTGTAAATACCATTAAACGTAAAAGCTTCAGTAAATCATTGCTCTAAAAAAAGTTTACAAGTTGAGTTTTTTTTTACTCAAAAATTGTAATATTAAGTTCAATCCACATTTGATCTCAAAACATAAAAATAAATGAAAAAATAAATTATTGTTATATCCTCCATAACATTTCACTGTTTATTATTTGTGTATCCCCTTTTAGAATCCGTATTCCACTGATGTAAACGGTAACATACGCTAACTATATATTATAGTGTTATAAACAATAAATAATAATAACTTAACGTGAATATTGTGATTTGTGGAACAATAATCGTTTTGTTGTAATAGTTAAATGCAGAAGGGTTGAGTTATATAAATTACACTGCAGGGAATTTTAGTGTCACGGTTCAACCATGTGTTTATTTCAACTGTAAATTATTCCGAACAAATAATAAAATTTAAATAAATCCATTGGTGTTTACAATTTTGTGTTTTTGATAAATTGTGATACGGAAATAATATTTCTAATGTCAAACCAATTTAATATTCGTTTTATTTTTTATAAAAAAAATATATGATGTTAGAGGTATTGATTATCTAAATAAATAAGTTTATTTAGTTTTTAAGCAATTGCATAAATAGTCTATTTTTTTAGTAAAAAAATTACGTATAAATCCGTGTTTTTTTTATCAACAATTTATTTATTTTGTGTGTCAATTTTTGTTTGTTTCTGTTCTTCCCTACACTTTGAAGTCTATTGGTAATATTTCTAACTTTTCTACCAGAAAAGATGCTGAAGTAGAAAATTGAAGCATTTTACTGCCCCAAAAAGGTGACTGATGACAGACGCAAAAATAAAATAAAACACACATCATCATTGTAAAATCAATACATTCATCGCTCCACTCAGAATCTAAATTGTAAACATTACTTTCGTTGATCTCTAATCGATACCGGTTTTGATGTAACCGTAGTTGAGTAATTGATTATCAGTTGTCATTATATGAATAATATGTTCCTGGAATCGTGATCTATACTGGATATCTGAGCGTTTGATGCGTACTTGATTTATGTGAACTGAGAATATTAAAAACTTTTTTGTTGTTATGAATTTTGGTTCAAATAGTTATTGTTTTATACAGTAGGTTTTGAGAGTTTATATTTTGCGAATTACATTTTTTTGGTGAGTAAACATTTCGATTATTTTTTTTTTATGTAATGATATATAATGTATGGTCACCTTACGAAATTGTAAACATACACCAACGTTGTAAGTATAGAGTTTTAAATTATATACGTAATAATGTATCAGTTTTAATTTATTGTGTGAAATATTTGTTTTAAAATAATTAATATCATAATATAATATTGTATGGACACGAATGTTATTTCATCAATGTAATAAATTGTACACACTATACACCCTCCTATATATGTATAATATTCCTATTTTACATATTGTCTAAAATAAGGGCCTGAGCCCCGGAGGCATAGGTATAACTAAACTTGTAATTATACGGTTTATTTGGTGAATGTACGTTGTATATACTATATACCTATATGGTACTATTACAACTATCTTCCTACGCGCGTGTGATTTATTAGCTAACAGCAGTATCGATGAGTTCTTTTTTTTGACATTGCACATGATGCTATTACAATATATATATATATATCGTGTATACCTATACGTATGAGTTATTCAAGCCTTCGACATAATTTTAAGGCGTGCTCGTGTCCATATGTTTAAGTCTTAAATCATATAGTTACATTATGTATAGAACATTTAGATATATATATAATATATGCATTATCTACTTAGGTATTTAATTGTGGTACAGTAGAACGATATGTAAATACTATTATAATCAACGTTTGGGCCGATTAAAGTTTACGTAGTCAGGCAACGTTCGCATATCGAATTTAACGTTCTCGTCGTGGTTGTTGCGTGGGCAAGATAGTTAAAAATGTGTAAACTTTGTATCTAGATAAACAGCGAATTGAAATGCGAATAGGCACTTGGGAAGTTCAAAATCATGGTTAAACCCGATGAAAGTCGTTCAATGTTCTTACAATATAGGTACTCGGGAAAAATGTTTGGCGCTAAAACGAATGTAGGCAAATTTAAATTCAAAGTTTATTGAAGTCGGTCACGTTTAGAGTTAGATATTAATTGGGTTTCCACTCAAGTCTATACAATAATTATTTTTGTATAATGACGAGAGACACATAATATAATAATAGTATAAATGTTTGACGTCGAGCAGTATTTAAATTGATGGGTTTTTAAAAAATTACTTAGGTATTATAAAATAGTTTATTCTTGTTATAAAGATTCCCGGCCGGCCCAATGGATGGAATGTTTTAATATTCAAAGTTGACATAGCTTTTTATTTCCACGGTTAAAACTATAATTTTTTGTTTTTGTGTTTTTTGTTGTACGAAAATAATTTATTTAAATTCCGTTAATGTTTTGAAAGTTCTCAACTATGTTTTTTTAAGATGTTTTAATTACTCAAAGAATATGCAGTTTCAATAATGATATTTCGTGTTCTCACATTTATATTTATCCTTACACTCACGTAATTTTTGCACGATTGATTTTGATTTGTTCCACTCAATTGATTTGATCAATGGGACTTAAATTTTAGCAAATGTATAGTTTATACTTAATATTAATTCTAAAATATCAATTGTGTTTTAGTTCACAAGCGTTAACAATATATTTAATGTCCTGTGAAGTTTAAAGTCTGTATAGTATTTACGATATTTATTGCCAAATATAATATGTATAATAGTTTATTATATATTTACTAATATTGATATAGGGAATAGGTTTTATGATCAAATATATTCATCTTATGTTAACCAAAACTTGTTAATTTATAGCTTATATTAGTGAAACTTGTATACACAATTATTATGAATATTAAACATAAAGTTATTGGTAATTACACCACCAAACTCATATTTACTCATATTAATAATTCTTCAAAGTAACACTCGATGTAGAAAAGTTGTGAACAAAATATATTGTGTATATAAAAATAAAATTGGCAATGTTAATAATTATTTGGCAAATATAATAATTGTATACGTACCAGTATTTAAATTCATAGATGAATGTATTTTCTTTTTACAGGAGAGCGGAATTGGGTTACCGGTGACTATCAAAGTAGACGAACGAGGATTTTTCTTGTATTGGATGGACCAGAAAAAAGTAAAAGCGCTGTTTCCTGAATATTATTGTGACCTAACCTATATTGTTACAACTGCGTTTATTATTATATCATTTTTTTTTTTTTTTTTTTTGTCAGGACTGCGAAGTGATTGACATGTCGACGATACGGGATACAAGGACAGGAAAATACGCCAGGGTCCCAAAAGTATTTTTATTTATTATACATAAATGTGTGCCTAAATGTGTGTGTGTGTGTGTGTGTGTGTGTGTGTGTGTGTGTGTGTGTGTGTGCGCGCGCGTGCGTGTGTGTTCAATTATAAATGTATATATGTGTATTTATACACATGCATGTACTATGTCGGAGTATGTGTAGCAATATTTGATGAATGATTTTATGTCCCTCGGTTTTATTTAGGACGCGAAATTGAGAAGTGTCGTGTGTATGGGGTCCCAAGAGCCATTGGGCGATAAAACGATTACCGTCGTCGTGGCCACGGATTTTGTAAACGTGTCGTTCATTAATTTCTGTTGCAATAAAAAGCAAACGGCCCAAGTAAGCATAATATATTACATAATAATAATTATTTTTTATCACATTATCGTGATCAATATAATAATAGAATATATTGTTAATTATAATTATGATAATTTGTGAGATTGGAAGCATATTATATAGATATATGTATAATGTATACATAAATGTAAGCACTGCACACTAAAAATAAAAACAATATAAGTCGGTGAATTTATTTACTTTTTGTTATTTTTTAAATTAAATATATATAATCCTTGTATATAGTCTATATTATATATTGTATACTCCTTAGTTCTCAGGATTAATACAGCTTTAAAGAGGATATCATTATTCTAATATTGCATTAATTTACATTTATTATGTGTTTATAACCACTGATTATTATCGCGATATCGCGTAATAACATTAAGTAAAGAGAGCAATTATTTAGCATAAACTTTGGGCACTATTTGTAGGTATGAGCATGATTTGAAAAATATTTATGTTTCTTAAATTAATAGTAATTGCTTTAAAGACTAAATATTATAATAAATTAATAATTTTAAAATATCATACTCGACTAGGTAAAAATTGTGATCATGGTCATAGTAGAATGCATGTTACTTCTGCAACTAGACTTAAATTATAAGACACTGAAAACTCACTTTATACAATTAAATATTTTTAATTTACTGGAACATAATATTTTCTGCTTCAAAATCAAACGCCCTAGTTTTTATGTTTAAAAGCATTTTTATATTATAAATTAATTTTTAATTTATATTTAATTTAATTTCTTTTATATTTAAAATGTTTATACTAACTGTTTTTCTGATGATTTTGGTAGGTATTTTACTTTTAATATAATGTAATTTTAAACTTTGTGTACCTACTTTTAAGATATTGTCTTTGAAAACGAACGACCAGAAAAAAATACGGAGATAAAGTCTACGTATTATAGGGATAGAAATATGAAATTAGGTACTTCTCCGAAAGCTTTAATTGAACGTTATATATACATATATAGGCATCTATAGCTGCTTTTATATAGCTAATTAAACTTGTTTGTTAAATTTCTAAGTACTCCCATCACTAATATAACCATTCGCTTTAAAATAAAGGAAATAAAAAATAAAAATAAGCTACTTATTAAGTTATTAAGTTATTTGATTATTTATTGCAGCCTTGTATATAACGTATAATATGGCGTATATAGTGAATAATTGAATTTTTAATAATTTTTCTTTATTTTACCCTTGAAACCAATATAATTACTGTTAAAAATTTCGTATAACTTAAAAAATAATTCAAATATTTCCTGATTGTATTAGTTTATAAATTATAAATTTTAGTTGATAACTTTCATTCTGGACTCTGATAAATGTATTGATTGTACTTTTTTTTGTGTCATATGTACACTAAAGTACCTAGTCGAAATAAATGCTTCGATTTTCAACTTTGATGTTTTTTCTGATAAGTTAATGTAGTTAGTGTATTCGATAGGGAAAAATTTCCTAATAGTTTTCAAAAGCTCCATCTTCGATAAAACTTTCATCAACAATTTTTTAAATTTTAATAAAATAAGGAAAAATGAGAATTTTCACGTAATATCAGTTTTTGATGTAACACTTTTAAAATATTGTGACTCTTTTTGAGGTAGGTATTTGCAAACATAAAAAATATTCATTGGATATTTTTTTATGTATTTTTGATAAAATATTGTTTGGCCAGTCTTATAACTTAAAAATGTAATATAAAGTTATAATAATTGTTATTGGTGTAATTTGAAGAAAAAAAGTTAAGCTTAAATTCTAAATAGTTTTTATGAGCATTTACAATTTCTCATAATAGGAGTTCATACTGTAATCAAATAATCTAAAAAAATATATAGACACAGTTTTTTAATAAATATTTAAAGTCCAAATTAAGACGAAATTTAATATTCAAAAGAAGAATAACGATATTATTTATTTTGTCGCCATTTAAAAATATTCTTCATGGGTACTTGAAACATTTAAAGCATATTTTATCATATTTTACACACTCATTGACGTTTTGGAATATAGTTTTTATGATTCAATTAATTTAGCCTACTATTTTACTGATATCTTATACTGAAATAAATTACTTTTATAGAAATTATACGATACAATATACTTCGCGATATAAGCTGACCCGTCTACGCTCAGATTTGTTGTTTGAATACATGTATGATTGATTCCATATCATTGAATACAAATTTAACACATCCATTGCAGTGACCCTTTTCCATACCTACTGTGCAGCAGAGCAGTCCCCACTCACCTACCTTTTTAAAAAATGATAAAAAATATTATGTATCATTGTTTAAAGTGAATGCAATATTATTTTAATTTCAAAAACTAATAAACTATGAATTCATAAAATACCTTTTGATTTTTTTACTTTAAATAAAAAAATAGTTTTATTTAATAAAAATTAAGTGCTTATTTATAATTTTTAAATATGAGCATTCTTAATTTTAGTTAATAACATGACGTACGTAGACTATAATCAGTAAATATCAATTAAATTCCTCATTATACCAGAAGAATAGGAACATAAGGAACATCAGAGGTAGTGGATGTCATAAAATATTGCATTAAAATAGTTATTCATCGTATAATTAATACATGATGGTATACATGTAAATATATAATCATAATTATAATTTCCAAAGTAACGTATTAATTATATACGACAATGGGGCGAGGGAGTGTTGGTCAATCTAAGTATTACGTTACAGAATTACAGTATTATAAATGTGTTGTGTTACCGATAGAAAAATTATAAACTTATTTGGTGTGTGAAGTATGTTTAAAATATTGTTCTGAACAGTGTTAAACACATATATTCTTAGATTATTTGTACATAGGTATGCAAAAATGAGAACAACCCGAAAAGTCAACTTAAAATTTAATGACTATTTGTCATTGTTTACTAAATTATAATAATTATCCTTTTGTGTTACTCACTATATTAGTTATTACTTGTATAATTGTCTATTACTACTGTAAATTAGTTACGTCTAGGTGCGTGTGTGGCATAGACCTTAGTAATGAAGTGAACTACATGGAAATTAATCGGTGCTGCTAATTTATTACAAAATTTTAACTCTAAAAATAATTTTATTATTAAGTAACAGACATTCTGCTATAATTTTGAAAAGGTATGTCACTTTAAAACAAATAATAGTACTGTATCACGAGGAAAAAAGTTTGGGAACTACTGTTTTAGATGATTGACGTGTATCCTATTGTTGTATTTTTAACATTTTAAATACACCAGCTGTAATATTATAATACGGATTAAACGATTAAATGCGAAATGTTTAAACATTGTTTTTAAAATACTAATCTGTAAATATGAATAAATATTTAAAAAATACTTTAGGAATTAAATAGTAGTGAAGATAAATTGTTTATAATTTATAAATAAACACGTTTCATTGATAGAACATATAATACCAAATATACACATATCATTAAATGTTGGTTTGTTTTTAGGGCTGGATTTATTTAGGATTGTCCTTAAAATATAAAGTATAGGTATCATGATTCATAACTATATTTGTCCGGTTAAACTTTCTGTTTACTAGCATTATTTATTCCTGCTATTATTAATATTACTAAAGTACAATGGTATTAAAAAGGTCATTTTAAATGTACCTATTATTAATTATTAAGATTTTAAAATATTATTTAACGTTAGTATAGCAGTCTACCGATGTAGATTTATGATGTAATATTATAACATAAAATGTACATATAATTTAAATTATAACCACTTATTGTACAGTTATGATGAGATAAAATAGGTTATATTTTGTATTTTTAAGTAGATCAAAATATGTTCATGGTGAATTTTTAAAAAACCTTGTAACTTTAAAAAAAAACAACTCAAACTCGAAACCCCTTTTGGTTGTTCAATGCTCCTTTTATAATATATATTCCACACCGAGTGTGACCCTAGAATAACTATGTTAAAGTATATCGATGTATTGTGCTCGTTTCAAACAAGACGGGATTGTGGCCAAGATTTCTCTCGGGGAGGGAATATATCTTTGTGTATCAGCGGGATATCTTTGTACCGTAAAGGATTTATAAAAACGCAATAATAATCGACTTGGCCAAAACGCAAAATGAAATATTACTAGAAAAGCTGTTTCTTTTTCAACTAAATTTGTGTATCTAGTTTAACAGGTCACATCCAATATTAAAATCAAACACATTTTCATTCCAAAGGTGAAATGCTAAATCAAATTTCAATTGAAATGTTTATTCACTTTTGTTTTTTAATTAAAAAATGAAAAGAAAAAAGTTGAAACATGAGGGACAATCCCTATTTACAGTTCAAGCGCTTGAATTGAGTTAAATTGAACTAATTTTAAAAAAGAAATATTAATTCCAACGTAGATTTATTTATATATAAATAAATTATTCTGGTCGTCAATTTGCATAATATTCAACATTTCATGAATTCATTATTTTCAATGAAGATTTTTGCGATAAAATTATTTAAAATGTATATTATTTTACGATAAGTAGGTAAATACCTGGTACATATTGTAGGTAATCATAAAACGTGTGAACATGATAATAAAATATTTTTCAGATTAATAAAATACCTTTGATTATTTTAATGTAGGATTTGTCTAATCAACCTAATTATTAATTAATTGTTAAATTGTTATTAAATTATTATGTGTTAATTAACAGTTTAAACATGAATAGTACCTATAGGTACATTTACTTTTGCAATAACTAGATATTTTTCTTCGTTTACCAGCATCATTATCAACATTTGTTCTTATATTTCATAAAGATTAAGGATGCATGATTGTTTGTACCTATAAACTGCTATAATGTATTTGATGAGACTTGATGAGTATTGTCTTACGCATATGTACGACATGGTAGTAAAATACATTGGAATAAAAATATTCTTAATACCTACCTAGCAATAATCATCGGATAATTATTGACAAGATTTGGATGTAAATTAATAACTTTTGTAGGTATAAAAAAATGTCATAGCCCTTACATACCTAATTGAATAATTATTGTAATAGTAGTTTCTATTTTATCGTTAATAAAATTAATCTAAATGATTATTAAACATTTTTAGAATACGTTTAAAATCTATACAATATTATACCTATCTACTGCAGTTATTATTAAAATAACAACAAAATATAAAAGTATTTTATGATTAAAAATATTAATTGTGTCGGTTTAGTTGCAAATGATTTAACTAAGTCACTATAATCATATATATATTATTATTGGGATTAGGTAATGGGTAATTTTAATTAATTAAAGTTCATATTAGGTGTGTTAAATAAATTAAATTAAAGTACATCCAATGCACGGTTAGAAAAAGTCGGATAATATCAATAAATAGGGTGATCACCAAGCTTGTTCATTGCTTAACTTCTTTAATCATTTACTAAAATATTTATTCAAATTCTAATTTTTGTAGTTTTTTTAGTATGAATTAAAACCAACATTTCAAATACTGAGATTCCTATAATGGCGCATAAAAACATGATTTTTCAAATGAAAACAACTATTTTTGCTATTGTTTGTTGTTTAATCAAATGATATTTTTGATAATTTGGATTCATTAAGATCAAAATTTGAGCTAGTTTGATATTAATTTTAAGTCATTATACTTAATATAGGTAGGTACATAAAAATATTATTAAGAATAATAGTTCTTTATCATGGGTTTACATAAAATATAAAATTGTTGTAATAATTAGTTTAGTACCTTTTTGATACTATGGACCACTTAGTGAACTTTTGATAAGTCCAGGATCACCTCAATTTCAGGGAGACCTTTTTTTTTTGCTTATTAACAAGAATTGAATTTTTCAGATTTTAGATTTTTAAATAAATAAAAATAATGACTTTTATTACAACAATATTAATTAATTACGCTTTACAGTTCATTAACTTATTTTTAATTATTTCTTTGTAGATAATTTATTATAATTAATGTTTACCTAATGCAACTGCTGGGGTTGCTCTTTACTTTAAAAGTTTGTTAATTCTAGTATATATACTGTTGCTCAGACCCATAATAGTAACTAATGTAGTAACATGAGAAGGTACTATTTTTTTTACTATACATTGGAGTTTTTTAGTAAAAAAACAAACTTTTGTACCGTAGATCACTGGTTGGGAATAGTGGTCCAGTACTTATTATACTCACAATGTTTTTATAATTCATACAATTTTAATAAATTACTGTAATATTGTCGAATCTTCATAGACCTCATGTCTCTAAACTTATTATTCGTCTGTATTATATTAAATTAGTATCCTCATCTTTACTTCATGGATTACCCTTAGTACCTACTTAAAGTTGTAGAACTCAAAAATTCAAATTTCGATTTACACACATCAACATCTTCAAAAAGTCATCTAACTATTTTAAATAAAAATAGTTGTTCTCATATGAAAAAATAAGATTGTATCATCATCGCATGTATCTCCTTAAAATGTATACAAAATCTAATTATTTGAGAATATAATTCCATAGTATACTTAAGACACCCTAGTATTACAATTGTAATTAATTCATTTATAATGTAAAATACAGAGGTGGACACTGAACATGTTTTGAGAAAATATTGTGAAAAAATCACTGCTCAGTGATATAATTCCCGAAAATAACGATTCCAGTTTTAAATTGTATAATACTTATGTATTATTATGTATAAATAACAAACTATAATTTACATTAGATTTTTAATTTTTACTCAAACCTTTTGTAATTCAGTAAGTAGATTTTTAAAACACAGATTTCATTTTTTAAATATTTTGTTAAGGTAATTCAAATTTAAAGAATAAACAAACTCTCACGTTTATGCTTTGCACTATGTGTGTTAAAATATTCTTATTTGTTTTTAAAATTGAAAATACTTTAAATAGATTTATGGCTGCTTAGTGTTAAAACAAAACGTTAGGTAACTCTTGTAATCTTGTATTCTAGTTACAGTTTTATAATTTCCTATACAATCTTGAAATTCAATTTTCATTCGAATTTGAAAGTTTGTGACATTCGTTATTATAGAATTTAACTCAAAGTACAATTCATATTATTTATTTATACGTTTTTATGTGTATACAATCATTTGTTTTTATATTTATACATACGTTTGAAAGACTATATAGGTAGAAGATTAAATTAACCTATTTTTAAACATTTAAGACATTGTCTGTGTTCTTTCATCGGTTAGGTTAGGTTTCGAATTTTTTTTATAACATGAGATGCAAGTATAATATTTAAATTGTAATGATTTGTTTAACTTTATTTTAAATTTAAAAATAATAATAAGAGAATAACAATAATGTTTTCCCATTTAATATATATTAATTGATTCTAGTAATAAAGATAACAAAATTGTGTCGATTATGACGAACATAAATAATTTTTTTAAATGATATATTATGCGTGCGTGTAAAATGAAGATAATTAAAATGAATATTATTCGTGTGTTGTGTATTCTATTAAGTACCTAGGTACTTCAACTTCTAATAAATTAGTAATATTATTACAAATGAATATGTGTGAATCGTTTTACGTTGATTTTATGTTTATTTTAGTCTGATAACGAGAATATTAATAAGTATTTTACTAATGTAATTTATAACGCTGATATTTATTTGAACTAAATATATTTGAAGTATGGTGTATATATTATACATTACATGATGAAAAACATTGATACAGTAAATCGATTGTTTTACAAAAAAACTTAATTATATGTGTGCGTACGTGCTGTTAATTTATACAGGCCTGTAAAGTTACTAATCGATTTCAATTATCTAGGTATTTGACAATATTTCAGTGTACTTGACCCTTTTCAGTGTCATTGCAGTGAATTATGATGTCTTTATTATTGTGTATTCGTTTAGCAGAATTTGCGGAGGTAAAATATTGTTACCGTGTCATTAATTGTTGTTTATCACACTATTTAGGTATGGACAGACAGTCTTTTGAAGCTTGCTCTGAATTTGGTGCAGCTAAATTGGTCACCAATAGCGTTCTTGCACAAAACGCATACCAAATTGAATTTATTAGTAGACAAGAATGGCAAAATTCCAATAAAAAAGTGATTATTACATTTTTATATTATTTTATTTGAAATTATTTATATTATTTATATAATTACTTAAACAGAATTTTTAAGATCCTGTCATGTACAGCAGTAAGTTTTAAATCCGAAACATTCATATTCTGGGATGGTTAGATTTATTGGTTATTTTTATAGCAATTTATAAATATTGAAAATACACAGACATAATGTTTTTTATATTAGCGTTTGAAGTTCAAGTTTTGACAGAATTTGTTAAAATCACAAAAATGTACAAAGTTTTTTAATTCATATTATGTTTAAATGTATTCCTCAAAAAGAATGTAATAGATATAAGGTTCCTCGTAAGTATTTCTTATAACTGTTAAAATATTTCGAAAATACGTATTCACAATTTGATCTTATAGATCTTGAAAGTTTAAAGTTTACATTTTTACGAAATTAGATAACTATGTAAGTATTTAGGTATTTACTTATTAGTTAGGCAATAAGAATAGTACAATATATTAATAAATAATAATTATTACAATATGATAGATGTGGGTAATATCTTCTTCTTCGAGTATTATTTCAACAAATCGTATTAGTTACAGTAAAACTATCAGTATGAATTATAATAAAATGTCCTAAGGAATACAGTCTGACATAATATTGTTTCAGCTCGTGACCTATTTATTGACAAAATCCTTCTTTACAACAGAGTGACTTCGCCAGTTTTTCGTTTGAGCGGGTGGATTTTCTTAAAACGAATATTATGTAACTCATATGCCTCGTAGAATCTTCTATTGAAGAAACAGATTTTTGTATACTTTTTTGTTCTGTGATTATTATAACCATCAAAAAGAAATTCCGTCACTTCAAGTTAGTAAAACATTAAAAACTGAATTATTATTCCTTTTAAACAGTTGTCATTAAGTAAAACGGTTTGTCTCACTTGACTTTATGTGAATTAGGTACTTAACTTTGAACTCATTTGCATTCATTCCATGAAATGTAAGATAAAACCCTTGTGTGCCTTATGTAATATACTACCAGGTACTAATAACCATTCATTATTCAATTAATTACTAATGACATCACCTAAAACAAATGAACATCCACCTTAGCAAAAATTTCAATTAAATTAACCAATTACTATAGAATACTGTCCCGATGGTTAAATATTTCCAATTAATCTAATATTATGTACCCATATACATATTTATTGCTTTATAATGTGTGTTTTAAAAAACAAATAATAATATTCATAGTTGTAAAATCAAAATGTATTAACATAAAGCACTACATCACCATATATCATGTGTTAGAAACTGAATATTAAATGTGCTTGGAAGTAACTAATTATTTTAATTTCAGAGTACGTTTGGTCTCTGTTCTAAATCGTTTTTCATTATCGCTTTGAAATATAAGCAAATATAACTAATCCAATACTAATTCATCACTTTTTTTTATTTACTATCGAGATCGTGTCAACTAACGTCGAATAAAATATGATTAAAAAAATTTAATGATTAATGGAATATCCAGGAACATAATCATATATACCACCCACATCTAAATGAGTTGTACTATTTTTAATTTATCTATTCATTTTATTTAAACTTATTTACTTTGAGTATTTTTAATTTATTTTAACAAACAATGATCATAGCCCACAACTATTGAAAAATGTGTAATTCACGTATATTTTACTATCCGGGTTCGTGACACAAAACTGTATATCTATGCTTGGTAAAAGGAAATATCAATAACGCGAAATTGATTCTATTTATATTATTAATTATTAATTTTCTTACCTTGTATGAATATCCTAAAGTTTGTGTTTCCGTGTTTCTTAATTGATAATATCTTGCATACATCGGTGCCTATAAATTGTATATTATGTATGATATATATAATATATTCTTGACATTTTTTTTACATGTTTACACATAATCATTTTAGTATTCTCAAGACGTTCGCGCAGAACAAAGAAGATAGGAAGAAAGTCGAAAAGGCCTTGGAGTCATCTGGATTACCGTCGAATAAAGTACGAATTACAATGTTAAATGTCAAATATTAAACGTTAAATTATATTAATTATACCAATAGTAATTAATATTTTATTATTCAGAATGATTTCGTTAGTCCTGTAAAGTTTATATTCGAAGATTTCTTCACTTTCTACAAAAATCTTACGGCTCGACCCGAAGTTGCACAATTATTTGATGACGTGTAAGTACATTTCAACATTAAAATAAATTCAAATGTGTAACATTAATAAAGTTAATGGCAAAATGTATTTACCGATACAATTTATAAATATTACAAACATCAGTTATAACTAATAAATATAAATAACAGTGTGCTTTATAGGTTATATAGTAATGTATATAGTTTTAAACTTACTGTGAAAATACTTTAATATATTTGTTCTGGTACTTGCATTTAGCGATATGATGTTAATTTGCTATACACTTGAACTGTAAGACAGGGTTATCTTATACTATTATTAATATCCTTTTGTAAATAAAGTGTATGTGTAGGTACTCTATATATTCTAATGGATGAGTGAAGGATCATAAAATTAAACAATGTTTACAGGGCCGGATTATTATTTTGGGGGTCTTGGGGTTAGTCTTTCTTTTTTATAGCACAACTTTACATTTTTCATTATCCTGTTTTAATATTTGTATTGAAAAATAATCTATAATTTTATAAAATATGGCGATGTCTTTAAATATTCTAATTAAAAAAATATGATTGATTTCAAAATATATTTATAAAAAAAATAAACTCAAACACCACGTGATATGCTTTTTTATTGTATATATTTTATTATACATATAGGCGCATAACAGAAAATGATTTATGTACATGCCTCCCTATTTTCTTGAACATTTTTATTTAAATCTTTTGTATCTTGGACAGTATTGTATGAATTTGTTTGACAGTTTTCATAATTTGTTCATAAGCAATATCGAAGTAGTATCGTATAATATCGAAAACACTGATAGAGGGCCAGCGATTTATACCTCCAACCACTTTTGATGTAAGCCATTAAGTATTCATTTATTTTATTTGGGCAGATTCAATTACTCGATTCGTGTGAATTTTTAAGACAGTTTCTAAAATTTGTGTTTCATCCCTTCCTCTACTTAGGTGAAATACACATAGGAGTGACTAATATTGTAGTTACAAGGGCTAGATTCTAAAAAACCCAAGTTTAAAATACTATAAAGTCATAAGGGTTTTCATCGTTAAAAATAAATCTCAAAAGTAAAATAAAAACATATTTTTTATATTACAGTAAGCACATTTTATTTTTTATAATTGCATACTTATGCAATATATTATATATTTTAGAAGTAATTAGTTTAAACCTTAACTTTTTCCTCCAGCAAACTATAATCCACCATTTGTATGAATTTGTATGAATTTGTATTTCCAAATGTATATGCAGGCCTCTTCGTGTAGGTAATACCTAAAATCCTGAATATTCGCCAATACGATGTATTGTAGATATAAGATACCTAATGTAACTTAACCGAACCCGATAAACAACAAAACAATCGAACAAACTTTCAAAACCAACAGTTTATTCAACAAAATGTTGTATTCTTTCCTCGCACCTATATTAAGTTAAATACTGTAAATATTAAATCACCACAGTCATGATTTATAACTGTTATTAATGCCATTTTCCACTGATGGTTTTTAGAGTTCAATAAAAAAAATATAGATATAATTAACTTATTGATGTTTATTATTTAAAAAACCAATTGTTTTCTTTCCTATTAGAAATTACAATTATATAATTGTTTCATTAAAAATAGTTTTAATTCTTTAGCTACTACTTGTTGCATTTAAAATATAAAATAATATGTACAACACTGGACAGCTTTTTAGGAGTGAAATGAGATAGGTTTTTGATCGATCAATTATCAGCCCCCTAAGCCCAACGTACAGATACTGTGAATTATTAATTCGCAAACCATTCGCATATTATACGTCTATTGACATATCAAATTGATTAAAAAAATCAGATATAATATTAGTTTACAACTTAAAGTTTTTAGAAATAATATTATTTTATAAGACAAGGAATTGTATGTATTTATGATGGCTATCATAAAATATTCATAATATAATACCCTAATACTTACTTATTAGAGTTGGAGCTTAACTACTCCGTTTCATCAAATGCCTTTGATTTATTGTTATATAAAATGTGTATATATTATGTGGTAACCAATTTTTGTATCTTATAATAACTATCTTTTTTCAGAACTAAAGCGTATTTACAATTAAAAATAATTTAATATATTTTATTAATTCTTATAAATCAGTTAAGTATAATTTTATTTAGGTATTTTCATCAAATTATATTTTTCGATGACAATTTTTACGAAGAACCAACTTTTGACAAAATCAATTTTACTTTTCGTAGTAATTCAAAAACAAATAACTATAGATCCATTAAATTGGTACAAAATATTCGAGCTATTTATAGACGTAAGTAATTTAGAGTTTTTCTTAGTTTTTTTTCAATTATTGTCGATAAACAATTTTATGACACAAAATTGGAAATCGAATACAATGTTCAACATAAGTTGTTAGTGGTGTTATTAAAAAAAAAACGAGTAAATTCACAATAACTTTCATGGGCATAAGTAAGACTTTTGACAAAATCCGTCAAAATCACCAAAATTTGCAAATTATTTTAAGTTAGAAATTTATAAAAAAATGTCTTATTATATCCATAGTTTGAAAATGTAATACAAATTCCTCATAAGTTTCCCTACCTTTAATTAAAAAAAAAATCTTACTAGAAGGTCACATTCATTTTTTATGAGCATTTCAAGTTTTTTGATTTTAGTTATTTTGTCATAATTTAAAAATATTATTCGTGGGTACTTGAATCTTCTAAAATATATTATTTTTAATTATATCAGTTAATACACATCATAACATTTTACAATGCTAAGTTTTCGGCAAAATTAATTCAACTTACCAGGTATATGAAGGTAATAAAATAAATTACTTTACTTGCAATAATATCTTAAAAATTACGCATCTAGTAATTTACGCTGACAGACCGTTTTCGCTCAAAATCGTTTTTTTTTTTTTTGTACAATTTTGTCTGTACCGTTGAATTCAAATTTAAAACATCCGTGACACTGATCTACGCGTTCCCTACAATGTGCAGCATTATTATTACCCACTTTTTAAAATCGTATTTACTATTTGAGAAAATAAACTAAATTGTTTTCTAATGGTTATGTTCCATGCTTAAAACATGAACATTTTGCTCTAAATACGTCGTAAGTGGATATTTCTTATAAATTTATTCTGGCATATTGTTGACTATATTTATGCGTATGAAAACGTATTTTGTAGCTATCAATTTGTCACGTCGCTGAAGACTGTCTTAGCAACTAATGAGAATTATAAAGGCTAAATGCAACAGTTTAATTAGGAAAGACAACCACCCCCGCCATGATTTTGATTCACTTTAAATATTCGCAACAGTTTTTTTCAAGTACAAAATGTAAACTGTTCAGACAGTCAAGTATTTAAATATATGTGAGCAATCATACAATGTATATTGTGCATTTGTGATATTGCAATGTTTTTAGTTTATACATTTAAGACATATTATAGTATAATTCATGAACAATAAACTATGCCTAATGAAGTGTATAGGAATATAAATAATAATGTAAAACGCGTAAACAAACAATTATATTATTCAATTATCCAGGAATAGACGGTGAGGAAATTACACAAAAAAACGTTGGTAAAAAAAGTTTAAGACTGAATATTACCTAACAAGGGGGAAATGTCCAAATCTGCCTTTAATTCATGTACCCAAACATGTTTTTATATTTTATTCTTTTTGGATATATCTTAATTATTTTTTGAATTATTATTTGTAATGAGAGGCAAACAAAATATACGAATAGATTCGACAATAGTTTTCAAATTTGTATTTATTTTAAAATAGCATAACATTTAGTGTGCTGGCGAGTAATTTCATAGACTATAAATACAAAACATAAAAGTAGGTATATCGAATATTTATGATCATGATTATACATTTTATTCGCTCATCATGATTATTCATATGTTTCTGTTAAGTTTTAATTATTTTTATTAGCTGTAACAACCACACTAAAATACTCACCTTACACTCTTATAATAATATTCCGAGAATATATTTTTCACAGTAGATAAATCATGTTCAATATTGAAAACACTTTTTCATATTATATTGTAAATATATGTATAGTTTAACAACCCCCCTCCCCCCCCCCCATATCCTCTTAATTGGTAATCCGGCCCTGACTTTAGGTATTATTATGATAATAAATATGATCATAATAAATGTTGATTATATTATTTGTTTTGATAACAATCGTCCATTTAAGGGTGTACAATTGTATCTTGGGTACTATTTTCAGATGTTGTAGTGATCGTGGAGCTTCGGGTAAGAAAAAACTTATGACAGTTGATCAGTTCGTCGATTTCTTGAATCGCACTCAGAGAGATCCTCGTTTAAATGAAATACTCCACCCGTACGCCAATTCAGATAGAGCAAAAGATCTCATCCGTGAGTTTGAGCCCAACAAACAAAGCGCTCAACGAGGCTTGTTGAGTTTTGACGGTTTTCTCAAGTATCTGATGAGCGCCGACAACCCTATAGTGTCTTCTTCCACGTTTGAACTGAATAACGACATGGATCAGCCGCTATCGCATTATTTCATCAATTCGTCACATAACACCTACTTGACTGGTAACAATATTATGCACGATATTATATTTATAGTTTTCTAAAATTAGTTTCCAACTAGGTCACCAGTTGACTGGTAAGTCATCCGTGGAGATTTACAGACAGTGCCTACTGTCTGGATGTCGATGCGTCGAATTAGATTTGTGGAATGGAAAGACAAACGAACCGGTAATCCTGCACGGATACACATTTGTACCTGAAGTGTCGGCTCGAGAGGTAATAGAGGCAATTGCCGAGTCGGCTTTCAAATCGTCCGACTACCCTGTGATATTGTCATTTGAAAACCATTGCAACACCAAGCAACAAGCGAAAATCGCCCAATACTGTCACGATTACTTCGGCGACATGTTGTTGTATGAACCGCTGGACAGCCACAAAGTAATAATAATTATAAGCACAATAATTATTCATTGTTTCCATTCCGTGCGTTTAATCATTCCTAACGTCATAATATTATGTACCTGCGCAATTATAGCTCGAGCCCGGCATCTCGTTACCGCCTCCTTCAATGCTGAAAAACAAAATAATCATAAAAAACAAGAAAAAACATCACCACCATCATAAAAAGCCTGCGACTAGTGTGGTGTTGGAACCTGCTACGGCTGCCACTCTGGTGTTAGGCAATGGAGATTTACCACGAGGACCAATTCGACAGTCCAGCAAGGACAGTAATCAAGACGAAGATGAAGGTACAAACACTATAAAATTGTGTTAATAAGCACCTTAATATTGCCACTGTAAAAAATATTGTTGGTAATAATGGCAAAAAATCAACTATTTTTTTTAACTTTCCACCTTGTTAACTCTTGGACTAAAAACTTTCAACAGGTAGTTGAATTTTAGTAATTAAAAGTTCCTATTTTAATATTGTTAATGTTCTGTGGCTTTATTACGGTTATGCATGTGTAGTTTTTACTTTTTCACTCAATCTGTAACAAGTTTACACAAAAACCTTAACTTCGATATTTATTTTTTGTTTTCAAATTATGTTTACTGAGAATTTTTTATAATTTATTTATTTAGTAAAATGTAACTCAAATATACCGGGTTAGGTATATTAACTCTACGTTCCTATATTTTACTTATGCAATTATTTATAATATCTACGCACGCACACAATTAATTTTACCGAGTACTTTTTGTACATTTACTTTTAACAAATTATGAAAAAATAAAATCGGTACCTAATTAAAATAAGACATATATGTACTTGCAGGCGAGTTTATGAAGCAAAAATAATAATACCATAATAATTTTTAAATTTCTATAATATATTAATAGGAACTAGGGAAAATTATTTCAACTAATTCTGCTTTTTTTCGAACTTAAATTTTAACCTAGCTTAATAGCAGTCAAAAATTATAAAAATATTTAAAATGTATGCTTAACTCAATTCTAGATGATGATGACAGCAGTAGTGATACCGATGGCGAAGAAGAGGACGTAGATAGGACGGTTGATTTAAAACATGTTTTGCAAGGTAAGCCTTTGGTCGATAAGGTATCCAACACCAAAGAGACTGAAGCTGGCACGGAAATTTCGGTTCTCGTAAATTATTGTCAATCGGTGCAATTCACTTCGTTTGAAAACGCAGAGAGTGAGTTTTTTACCGACTTAATATTTTTTAGATTTTATATTCAAAAGATAATAATATTTCATTCACGCGTGTTGTCTTAGTCTTATACAAATGCGTAACATACAAAATGTGCGTTCTTCTGTTCTAAATTTAGATATATGATCAAAATTAAAAATTAAAAATTCGTAACCTCCCTTTTGTTTTTATGCTTAAGCATTCCAGTCAGGACCTAAAGAATCTTAATATACATAATTTCTACTGTACGTCTGTCCTCCTAAACGGCTGAACCAATTTTGATGACATTTTTTGTGCTCGTTTGAGTGGGTCCCTGGACGGGTTAGATTCACAGTTGGACCAGGTGGGAGATGTGCTCAAACAAGGATTTTGAGATTAACGGATTTAAGGTTTTGTTTATAAATGGTTGCCATTGGTTACAGCTTACAGATTATTATAATTAGTAGAAATAAGTATTTATTTTGTATACAAATGGTTGCAATTGGTTATTCGGGCAAATGAGGTTTTATACATCACATCGTCATGTTTATAGTTTGGAATACAGAAATTATATCTTAATGAACAATTAATATGAGAGTTGAATGTATGTCTGCAGCGTATATACTTAGGTACTCAAAAACTTTTCAACCGATTTCGAGAAAATTTCAAATTGTTCTTGGAGATATCGGGAAAGTTTAAAGAGTAGATTGAACTACGTTCGCTTTATACTGAGTGCTATTTTCAATCCGCCACAGGCGAATTGACCATATCAGTCAAATTAGTTTACAAAGCGAGGTACACCTCCCCGATTTTAACCTTGAGTGTACATCAAAAACAAAAATACACGTTGATGCACAACGTTGCACCTATATAGCACTATATTTTATACTTTTTCACGGGTTTGAAGTCGGGTTGTAAAGTTGAAAATGGATGTTCATTCGTCCTAAATTTATAGATTCAAAAATTACTGGACCGTTTTCAATAAATGTTAAATCAGTAGCTTCCTCTAGAGTTTGAGGGTGCTTAAAGTTTATTTTTCAACCCCAATATGTAGCTCATACTTGAAATTTTTCAGCCAACGAAAAAAAAAAATGTTTACTCATCTAAATAGTTATGCCCTTGCAGGTTACATATTATATTACTATTATAATTAGAAGAAATATGGCGTATACATTTTTTTATGAAAAAATAATTAAAAATACAAATCTTTGGCGCGTGCACAACGTCGGACGGGACAGCTAGTTGTATTTATAATATTCATAATTAATTTTTTTTTTCATATCGTTATTATACTGTGTTTTAAGAAAAAAACCGCCACTACGAGATGTCATCGTTTGACGAGAAACAAGCAATGACGTTACTGAAAGAACGGCCAATGGAGTTTGTCAAGTACAACAAAAATCAACTGAGCCGAGTTTATCCGGCCGGGACACGTTTCGACTCGTCCAACTTTATGCCACAAGTGTTTTGGAACGCGGGATGTCAGCTGGTCGCATTGAACTATCAAACCATGGACGTGGCAATGCAGCTAAATTTAGGGATATTCGAGTACAACATGCGCAGCGGTTATTTGTTGAAACCGGAGTTCATGAGGCGCGCCGACCGTACGTTCGACCCGTTCGCCGAGTCCACTGTGGACGGTATCATCGCCGGTACACTGACCGTGGACGTCATATCCGGTCAGCTGCTCACCGATAAGCGAGTCGGCACTTACGTGGACATCGAGATGTACGGTTTGCCGGCCGACACGGTCAGAAAAAAATTTCGTACTCGGACTGTCCCGTACAACGGCATCAACCCGGTGTACGGAGACGAACCTTTCGTGTTCAAAAAAGTACGTTTTCGGCTGTCCCTGATAATAACGTGTACCAAGCCAAATATCTCTTACTGCACACTGCATGCCAGCGGTTCCCAACCTTTTTCATTCTACGCCCCCTTATAAATTTAATGAAATCTCATACCCCCCCTTAAATTAGAGTTTAGGCGAATTTTTCTTTGTGAGTGGTACAATTAAAACATACAAAATAACTATATATTATACGATATAGGTACAACTATTTACTTTTATTACTTTCATCATTTTAAAAATGTATTATAAATCAACTTACGAAGTAATAATATCTCGGTCTATCGACTCTATCGTTATACCTAATATATAATTGCTATCGATGCCCGATAATCTGATGAATAATAATATAGTGATTTCAATTTCACACATTGTAGAATACTGAATAACATAATTATTTTGTTAATTCCATCATCACTATATCCCCCCCCCCCCCGGTTAGGGAACCGCTGCAGTGTATGGCCTAGTTCTGTACACATATTATAAAAATGTTTGTGTTTCAGGTGGTCCTCCCCCAACTCGCGTCTTTGCGTCTAGCTGTTTTCGAGGAGTCCGGAAAGTTGATCGGCCATCGGGTCATTCCGGTGGTTGGCCTCTGCCCAGGATATAGACACGTCGTCTTGCGTAACGAAATGGGTCAGCCCCTGCCTTGCGGAACGTTGTTCTTAAAAATCACCGTGAAAGACTACGTCCCGGACGGCTTATCGGATTTCGCCGAGGCTCTGGCTAATCCCATCAAATTCCAATCCGATCTGGACAAACGCACCAAGCAATTAGCCGTCTTCGCGGACGAACTGGACCAATCCGTCGACGAAGTAAGCTCGATTGACGATTGACGTCGTCTCGTAATATTTATACATAATGCGACAATCCCGCATCGTTATCTAATCTGTGCTCGTTATCAATTGAGGCGAGTGTCGCACCGGCAGAACGAGACGTAAAACCGGTCACCCGCCACCAGACCAGCTGCCCAGACTTGCCCACCGGCCACCACATGACGGTTACACTGTCGGCGCCGCACCGGAAATCCGTGACTACTAATCCCGTGTCGACGATGGACTATTCGGTCAACGATGACTTCAGCAAGGGTCCGAAAGGCTCCCAGAGGAATCTTCCGGTGTTATTGTCTACTTCCCGTGAGTTGGATTCGAATTTTTACTCGATCGGTGATCACGAGACATCCAGTCGAACATCATAACATTATATAATATAGAGATAGCACCATAATATAATATATACCCGTCAACCACATAATATTATATGATACGGTAAAAGTGCGAATACCGGTGAAACCTAAGATTTATCGGTAAATAATGGGTTTTACCGACTGCTGTTTGTAAAAGCCAGAATTTCGGACATTTACTGATTGATTTCGGTAAAACCTAGGATACACAAAATAGTCTGGTCAAACTCAGAATAATTTTCGAAGTTCGGACTTTTACAAACGACATTTAATACATTTTAAGATAAACATAACAACTGTTCATTTTTTGTGTCCGGCCTGGTATTATATTTTCTCCTTCCCTTATTTCTACATATTCGGTTTCTAAAGGTACTTCTACTTCTAGGTAGTAGCTAATGTAGATTGTAGGTGCCTTATACACTTAAATAATAATAATTATTATTTTTAAGTTGACGTATACTGTTGTAATTATACACGAGTATAAAGTAAACGGAATAATATCACTTAATAATTGGTAAACAATTTTAGACTTTCGCCAACATTTACCGGTAAATCATAGGTTTCACCGAGATTTGTGCTTTTATCGAGACATACATGTATGTATTCTATAATATTGTTTTGTTTTTGCAGTGAGCGAAGGCGTAGTCGCCGAATCTCTTTCAAAGCTTAACGACAACAAGCTGGTAAAGGATAAGAAAATGGAGCTCGAGAAAAAGCTGGAAATGCTCCGGAGGAAACACGAAAAAGAGAGACACCGCATACAGCACCTGAAATCGTCACACGATTCGGAACGGATGCGGATATCCAAGTTCTCGATGAGTTCCAGATTCGTCAAGCGGCTGTCGATAAAAAATATGTAATAATTATTGTGATCTCGTTTGTCCGTCCTAAACATATTATGACATATAAAAACAAAAACGTTATACCGTATATTCGTTTCGTGTCCCACAGTCAGGAGAGCATTTTGCAGAGCAACCAAGACGCTTCGGAATCTTCGGAATGCGACACTGACAATTCGACCAGTTCGATGCCGAGGATGTCCAGAAGCCAGTCCGAACGGTTGTTGGCCATCGGCAAAGAGCACGTGGTACAGGAGCGGGACCTCCGTGAAAAATATCACGAGATCGTGTTCTCGTCGTTGGAGAAAGTGATGCGTTCGTCGCAATCGAACCAGATGAAAATGTTGCGCGTGCTGTTGGATAAAGAAACCGCGGAAGTGATGAAAAAGTTGCAGGACCGCCGGCGACATGAAATGAAATCGTTGGCAAAAATACACAAGGACAAAGACGAGATTGGAAGGTACGGTAGTTCATAGATGTATATTTTTAATATATATCGTGAATGTATACACGAAATCAGAGACATTAATTATCCTCGGATAACGTTAGAAGGGCCTATATTATGTGTAGGCAATTTTTTATCATTTTCAAATATTAACAATATGGAATAAACAATAGTTGGCCAATGTCAAAAAAAAATGTTATGCATCTATACTATAATATTATAAAGTGGAAAGATTTGATTGTTTGTATTGAACAAGCTCCGAAACTACTAAACCGATGTAAATTAAATTTGGTACATGGATAGTTTAGACACATATGAAGTACATAGGCTACTTTTTAATACTAAAAAAGGACTGTAAGGGGTTGAAATAGGGAATGGTATAAATTATAACTAAAATAATAATAATTTATTGTATTATACACACAATAAATATTTTTTTTACTCTGGCTGTGAGTATCTTTATCAACAAACGACATTTTTAAATATTTTACACTGTAATATTAAATGGTAAATCAGGAGAAAAAACAGTGTAAAAAATAGTTACAACACACAGTCAACAACAGACAAAACTAAAAAACACTAGGGACATAAGACCTGTATGTATTATGTGCATTACTGAATCCCTACCACAGTACGTTTTGCAACTGTCCTCCAGACATTCCAGTAGATTCCAGCCGATTTTGTAGGTTGGTAGCTAAAAAACATGCTGCGGTACCCACTAAAGGAAATACAAAAAAATGATGCTATAATTAACTTGGCAAAACAACGTTTGCCGGGTCAGCTTTCATTAATATAATGTAAAAAATCTCTGTTTTCATCTAAGGTGACTTTTGCCCTGACAACACCGGGTGGGACAGCTAGTTACAAATAAAAAATCATTTGTATGGTATTAAGTTTTTTATGTTGTTCGGTGTATAGGATCAAGCGAGAAGTATCCAGTTCGATGGTGGAAAAGGGTGTGAATGAACGGGTGCGATTGGCTCAGATCTACGAGAAGAAGACTGAGGAGCTAGAAAAACAGCACGAAGAAATCAGACAAAATTTTAATGATCTCAAGAAAAAAGTAAGCTGAAACATAATAATTCTGCTCTACTCGAATAAAATGGTTTAAGTATGACATCGTTTTAATACAAATATTTTGTGCATATTTTTTAGATAAGTAACAATATTTTTTAAAGATTGTTATGTCCAGTGTTTTTATATTTATTTTTTGCCTATGAATATTTTTCTAAATTTTATTTCAAATTTTTTTTCGACAAAAATACCATAATTGAACTTTTTATACGAGTACTGCAGAATCGTACATACATATAAGGTTTTTATTACACCGATTCAAACGTAAAAGTTGTATACAAGTCGTGTGCATAGTTTGCGAATCGTATAATATGTGATAGATTTTTTTTCCAGGCAAAAGCGGAATTGATCAAAGAATTCGAGGCCAAAATACAAAATGTTGAATTCGGGGTTGGGCCGAGCATTAAGACCGAGTTCAAACAATGATACGAATAAAGTCGTACAACTAGCTACGTAGTTAGGGTACTAGCCAATAGGCGCCTAGTAAATACAAAAAAGAAAAAAATTATTCTAATCAGAGGCAATAAATAATATTTTATAATATGTGATGCATTTGAAAAAGTAAGTTTAGAGACACTTGCGCTGATTTCAATGTCGATCCCTAAAGACTGACCGATCGATTTAACTCGTTATTGTAGTTTAATTTGATTAATTTTGCCATTTATTATAATTATTTTTAATTATTTGTATTCTCTCGTTCTGTACAAGTCTTGTGAATTAAATTTACAACGACCGGTGGTAGTGTATTATTGTTATGTTGTAATATATTGGTTTTATTTATTTATTATTATTATTATTTTTTTTTTTTTTGTTATTGAAGGCGAACAAACCTTTTTTATTGTGATATCTATATTAATTTTTTTGTTAAACATTTTGTGATAATTTTGTTCTATACGCAGCCTCACATCGTATACTATATTACCTACATTCATTGACAATCATTATTTTTCAGTTACATTTTTTTTTATTATTTTCTACTGAATACCTATTATTTTACTATTTGATTTGATTAGATTTATCCTATCTATGTTTGTGTACCTATAATATGGCTTTATTATAGTGTACTTATTATATTATTACTGTCTGATGCATATAGTTTACAACAATGCAAACAATTAATTACACTACTTTATTATTATACTCACGTCGAATTTTTCATTATATTATTACCTAGATATTTGTATTGTGTACCTATACGTTTTATTAAATTATTGTTATTAAATATATATATTATATAGGTTGGTACCAGATAGATTTCAATAATTAATTTTACATCAGTCTAGTCTGATTTGTTTTAATCTTGTACACAATGTAATTTTGTTATTTTAAAATATTTTAAATTGTACTCACTGGCGTTTATATACATCATTGTTTGTTTTCAGAAATAAAATCTTAGATCCTGTTACGCTTGACTATGTAGTCGAGCATCAACGTATTGCTTTGTAATACACGAACTAATAATATAATAAAGACAATTTAAACTCGCTAATATTTAGATTTGTAAATTTATTCCAATGTCTGTATATTTATGTGTTAGTTTTATTTTTAATGGGAAAACTTTTAAAAAATAATTAAATGGTCAGTGATCAGATATTTTTGGGAAATGGTTTTCTGATTTTTTTGGAAAAAATCATTTATAAGACTGTTATAAGTATATGAGTATAGTAGAACTTCGATTAACCGTCACTGTCGGGACCGGGGCTATGCCGGTTAATCGAATAGACGGTTAACAGAAATTTTGCAAAAAAAAACGTGTGCATACATATATGTACACACATTTATTATATTTTTTACGTGTGTGTACTTTAAAAAAAAAATTACTTACATATAACATATAAATTAATTATTATAACACATATAAATTATAAACATACATACCACACATATTATAAAAAAAAATCTGTAATTTTAGTTTGGTTTTTTGATTCTCTAGATTTTTTAGCAGAAATATTACGTATTTGACGTAGAAGTAAGACTTGCGTAGCATTTGACAATCGTCTAATCGCCTAATTATTTATTTTTTTCGGCGATGACCGATGACGGATAACAGAGAGTGGCGGTTAATCGAAGTTCTACTGTACCTACAAATATATATTATTGTTGAGGTCAACATATGGTAAAAAAATTGTAATGTGATATGAATGAATATACTTTCTACTTGTCGTCTCATAGGTATGCTCACTTAACATAAAACATTTTTATATTTTTATAGTTTACAAATAATAAATAATCAGTTCACTATTTTGTATTAATACATCAACGTTTTCATTCTGACATAGATAAAAATGAGTGAGTGAGATAGAATTATCATTGGCATATTCTAGTGGTGAAATTTGCTACTGAAAACATATTGTTTCCAATGACATTCCAAAATCCATCAACATCATACACTTTTATTATATCGTGTAATTCATATCATACAAGAATCTTAATTATAAATGTAAAAAACCCAAAAATAAGCTTTAAAAAATTGTTTGTACCAACATCATACATTTTAACATAGTTAAATACTTTGGAAGTTGAGTTTAATGAATCATTCGGAATATTATGATTTATAGGTTTCGAGATTTTTATCGAGATTTTTATACTCTTAACACACAAATTAAAATAAGCAGTACAGTATGCTACATATACAGTAATTATGTCATATAAATTTATTATTTTATTAAGCTTCAATACAGTAGCATTTATACTTCTCTACTAAAGTCGTCGAAAGTGTAACACTATTTTCATATCCTAAATGTTATCGCTACAGTTTGAGAATATTAATTCACCTAAGAACAATGAACTTAGATATTTTGATACATATTACAGCTATTATGTACAAGTCATCCAAGAAAACAATATGATAATATGACAAGTTAAAATATTATTATATAATAAGTGACAAATGTAATTTAAAACCAAAAGTCATGTCACTGCATAACTCTTAAGTTGTACCATTACTGAAATAAAATGTAATGTGAAGCGTATCAAAATAATTTTGTTTGTAACACAATAACAGCGTTCAAACAATTAATGTTTATAAATTTTCACACGTATGAATAGACGATTAAAAGTGACTTAAATTAATTTTAGTGTCAAATTAGCACACTTCATTAAAATATCGTTGCATAGTTACTTTGGTTGACATGGAATCCAAAATGTCCACTTACATGTTTCTATATTAATTTAATTAAACTAATGAACTTGTCTAGCCTTGTCATTTCGTAAATTATTACTAAATAGGTATAGTGAAAAAAACATATGATGACATATTGAGTATAAGCTATGAGGTTTACATTTATCATATTTTACAATACCTTACACCTATGGGAAATCCTAATCGACGGCATACATCTGAGATTATAAAATAATCCAACAAAAGACTAGCTGGTCATTAAACATTACTTTAGTATACAACATGAAGTTGTACTAGCATATTTCGTTCTGTTCGGGTTGTCCTCATAAAATATTTCGATACTTTCAAGTTAAAATTCACAGGGAGATGAAGTCGGATGATAGCTATTTCTTTAGAGGCGGTGAACTGTACATCAGCACTTAAGATATTGCACATCTATAGGAGTCACCGGAAGAATCGATGTTTATACGTAAGTTTGTTTTCACATTATTTTGAAGCTTAAATTTACTTTTTGACTTGATATAAATATTATGTCACGAATATTTTATAACTGGTAATTATTTTTCACAAATCCGCTATAACGATAGAATTATACTACTCGAACTACCCAAATTTTATTTTCCTTCTAATATCCATACCTATCAAAGATACGTATAATTTAATACACCTAAAAAAATGTTCACGGAGTGATCAACTGTCTACTCCGACCACCCCGAGTGAATGCTTATGAATAAATAATAGTATGCTTATGTATAGGTACCTATATAAATAGTATTATACACACACAAGGGCATTCCCTTAACCGTACGTACCTTAAAATACAACGTAAATGCACATATTTTTATTTTAAAAAAAGCAATGTATAAATACGCGAACAATCCAAACGTCATCTTTTCACCGAACCCTTGTTAATATGTACCTATTTTGCCTATACTATACGCCGGATAACTTCTTATCGTAGTCTATACTCAAAACATAGGTATTAAATATTTTACTTTATTTTTGATTATACCAATACCTACATAATAAAATAAAGTTCAGTCTAAATTGATTGTTAGCAAAACTACCAGTTAGATCCAGAAGGATTATGAGAACTGTACGAAGCATACAATAATGAAACCCGTCTCTTTTTCGGGATTACCTAACCTTAAATTGTATTATAAATCGATTTATAAATTATTTATCATTAAATTGTAATTTATATACGAATAATATTTTTAAATTACAACAAAATAACTAAAATAAGTGACTCTTTGTTTAAATATCTAATTTTATTCAAATTTAAATTTAAAATACCTACAAAAAAACTGTGATCATACAATATTTTTTCAATTGTTTTTGTTACTGAATAAACTACTTTTTAAAAACCTTGTTCAACTCATATTTATCAATATTGGCTGATACTCAAATAACAAAAATTCAACAGCATAATAATGTGATAGAAAATGTTTATTAATAGACTTCAAAGTTTAAGAGACATGTTTATAATTATATTAATTCCTTGACTCCTAATACATTTGATATAATCAATATCACTATGTAGACTAGTATCAAATATTAATTAATAATTTACCAATACCTAAGTGTTGCAATTTGTAAGTTTTATATAAAATATAATAACTAATAAGATTATAAAAAAGTTTATGGCACCTGCGAAGTATTCATAACTATAATTCACAACTAATATTTTATAGATTGTATTACTTCAAAGTTTTAATTTTCATCTCTTACTAATAATAATTTATATCAGTATTCCATTTTATACATTTTGTGTTAAAGTCGATTTATCGAAAAAAAATTAATTTCTTACCTAAGCTAATTTACAGTTTGTAGAGTACAGTGATATTTTAAACAGACTTTTATTTAAATAATAAATAATTGTAATAAATTAATAGATCCTGTAAAGCTCCCGAAACCAAAAAAAAATTTTAGTTGCTTTATATTAATAATATTATTAATTGTTATTTGTTAAACTTTATTCTATTTCTTTCTTTAATCAATCGTGTTTATTGAAGATTCCAAATTCTTTTATGACCATTTATATCATAATGTAGTTATTATAAGTTATAAGTTATAACCAATAAATGTCATTGATCAGTCTCAACTTTTCATATCAGAGCGGTCTGCGTTTTATAAATTGTTTATTAAAATTTGATATGGCAATATTCAAAATATTTTATTTAAATAAATTCTTTTTCAGTAGGTAATATACTTATATTATGTTCAACAATATGATCCGTATAAATATTAAAATGTTAATTTTTATTTCAATAACCCTTTGAATGTCTAATTTTTATTTACCAACCTATATTTAGGTATTATAAATGAATTTTTTTTAAACAATTTTTATTTAATAGTGTTATAGTTTTTTACTCATCGATGATAATAATTATTCACAAGACAATTATATGCTAGAGTCTAGACTCTAGAACCTGAGTATCGGGACTTTTACACAAAAATGTGATACGGGTAACATATTGATCTAACCTAAAGTAGGAGTTTTTATTAATTATTGAGCAAATTCTTAAAATGTACCTAATAGTTTTTATTTGATTGTTACATTGTTATTGCTTATTAGATTTATTTATGAACATTAAGCTCATTAATAAAGTATATATTTATAAAGTTTATAGAAGGACTTATTACAATTACTTGTTAGGTAAATTTGTTTTAGTTCAATAGTTTATTAATAAATATTTATTTTTGAAATATTGTGTTCAAGAAAACAAGTAAATGGGATTACTGCCATAGTACTATTATAGAGTTAAAATGATTATAACATATTATAGGTGTACAAATTAGTTGAAATTACAATTAATACATAATAATAATATACAGTCCTATAGAAATAACACCAGTTAACAATATTGGAAGTCAAATATTTTCTTCGATCACGAAATTGTTATTTATTATTTAATGTTACTTATCAAAGTATTATTACGTAGATATTTACTATTTACATTAGTAAGTATACTTTACATTGTGTATGGAACATCTCAAATGCGGGAGTCAGACACTCAGACCTCAGAACTGCTGTTGGCGCTAAAAGCTCGTAACTCTGCGACTATGACCATTCCAGTGTAAAATGATTGTATTATCATTGCGTACGATAACAACTGTTATCTACCGTTCTATAATAGAATCACAGAACAAACGTAGAATCAATTATCCTGCGATATCACATTCTGTGGTCCTATCAGTGTTTTTATTATCTATATGCACCGCGCTGAGGATCTCGTATTCGGAATTCCCATATGCAATATGAACTATACAGCAGCTACGGTCCTTACTTCCATTGTAAGAAGAATAATTTACAAAATATATGACTAATAATACATTTTAGCAGTCAATCTTTCTTCACTTGCTAGCAGTGATGTTGCTCACTTCGGATTCGAAACTCGTTGCCTAAGTTTTTTTTTTATTTTAAACTAATAAATGTAAAAAAAATATGAGTGACGGTAAGCAGACTCTTGCAAAGAAAGTAAAATTACACTATGACACACAATCAAGTGATTCAAGTCAAGAGTAAGTTAATTATATTTTTATAATAAATTCATGTGTACCTAAAACTATTTTGAGTACTTTGTTAGTCGATTCCATACGCATTTGAGCGTTAAATTTCACTGAGGTCCCTAGAGGTGTTGATTTAACTATGTTGTGTAGTTAACAGTAACAATTTGTTTTGATGCGTTAGGTAATACAGCCAATCTAGTATCTTGCTTGTTTTCTGCTAGTGAAGTAAAATAACTAGTAATTTTGTTTCAAATTAACTTCATAAAAAGTATAGTTACAACTACATCATTACCCATATGTTAACACCACTATTTTAAAGAGTTAACTTACTACAGCTGATTTGGTTGTTAAAATGTATAAAAAAAATTCATACGGTCGTGGTCTTTGCTATGAGATTCATAACCTTCTGAGCCACTATCTAACTTACCAATTTTTAGGATTATTATTAATACTCATAAGATAAACAGTTAATGTGCAGATGAATTGAATCCTGATGTATGTACTGTCTATAGTTTTAATCTTATTGATACCAATAAGGCAATGAGACAGTTCATTAGTGCACCCAATACGCGTTTAATTTATCATACATCTATGATTACCTTACATTGCAATACCCAACTTTCAATAATCATCACAGTGGTCAAAAAATATTCTTATTGTACTAGTAGTTTTTTCTACTATTTTCATTCATCTGAAAATATTTAATTATACTAAAATATATTTTAGTTTTCTTTGACTCATTTATATTTTTAGAGTAAATGATATGAAAAAGAAACGTCAACAAAGATACAGAGAGCACAACAGAGAAAAACTAAAGAAGCGTGAAACGGAAAGGAAGCAATGTCAACAAAATTCAGAAATTATTGCAGAATTATGTTCCTCTTCAAACATTAATGGAGTGGAATCAAATAATAAAGATATAACAGATGCTAACTCTAAAAGTTTATCTGGTTTGGAAGGAACACAAACATCATTTGTTCAAAAATATGAGCAGTACATATTTCATTAATTATCATTATACAAATAATACATTTTTACTTTTTTAGAGCAGCAAAAAAGAATGCTATTCAAAAAAAAAAAGAACGCCAAGAAAGATACAGGAAACAAAACAGAGAAAAACTGAAGAAGCGTGAAGCAGAAAGGAGGCAACGTCAACAAAATTCAGAAATTATTACAGAATTATCTACCTCTTCAAACATAAATAGAATAGAATCAAATAATAAAAAAATAACAGATCGTAATTCTCAAAGTTCATCTAGTTTGGAAGGAACACAAACATCATCTGTCCAAGAAAATGAGCGGTACATATTTCATTAATGAGCATCACACTAATAATGTATTTTTACTTTTTTTATTCCTTTTTGTTTATATTTTTACATTTTTAGAGCAGCAAAAAAGAATGCTATTCAAAAAAAAAAAGAACGCCAAGAAAGATACAGGAAGCAGAACAGAGAAAAACTGAAGCAGCGTGAAGCGGAAAGAAGGAAAATTATTGCAGAATCATCTACCTCTTCTAACATAGACTATAATATAGCATTAATTTGTGAAGCAATAATAGATGATTAAATAAGTACACATTTTCGAAGTGTTTAGTAGTGTTGCTGGTTTGAAAGACACACAGAATCTATATGTTGAAATAACTGAGCGGTACAAATTTTATTTTTATTCTATCCACAGCAAATATTATATTATTAATGTACTTTTTATGATGTTATAATAATTTCAGAAATGAAAGAGGTCAAGCAATTGCAATTGAAGCACTAATTTTGAATAACTAAAGTAAATTTATATGTAAAAATATCACTTACAAATATGTTAACTATAATATTTAAAATAATCAATTTAGACATGCTTGTTCAATTTGCAATCGACTTTAGGAGTTTGAAAAAGATTTGAAGAAACCACATGCTAATGCAAATATAATAAACACAATAACTGTAAGTATATATGTATATATGTATATATATATAATAAAATAAAATAAAACTTATATAATAACAAGATAATAATAATAATTCACTATATAAAATATACTTTTTGTCTATTCTTACAGAATGTGCAAGACTCAAGGCAAAACATGGATATACTTAATATTTGCTCTACATGTAAATCTGCATTAGATTAAAATAAATCCCTAATTTCAATGTTAGTAATGAATTTCATTATCTGGAAATACCACAGCATTAGCCAAAAATATATTTTATCGCTGAAAGAAGGTTTATTTCTCCTGAAATTATTTTCATGCAAATAAGAAGATTGAGGCATGTTCAAAGACAATTTGGAACATGGACAAATTATTAATGTTCCTGTTACCATTGATGTACCAGTATTTATAGTATAAAATAAGAAAAAAAAACTATTTACAATAAATATTAATAGTTAAAGGCTATTAAAATATCCATGATTTGAATTTATTTGTCAATAATGATTAAGACATTTAATAGATATATATATATAATAAATATAAACATTTATAAAATGCTCAATTATTGTATAACTAAGGATTTAATATTTAATGCAAGATTTCTCATAAGTATTTCATAGTACAATAAAAAAAATGTCTAAAAATTATATAAACACAGTTTTTTTGATAGAAATATGTATGACATTAACCAAATATTTAAAAAAATATAAATTTCATTACCTACCTACATTTCACAACTACATGACATATTTAAATGTATTAAAACTGCAGACCATTTCTATATTTTACCTATACACATTTATTGTACTGTTTATTGAAGCATTAGGTAACTATGTTTATGATTAAAACAAATATTCCAAAACTTTAGTATGTTGCAAAATGTTGAAAGTACTGTATTGTTGCTTTAACGATTTTCAGGCTCAAACACATTTCCCTAAAAAATATGTAATAACTGTTTAATAATAAATATAATGATGCAATATTATTAACTTCATTGTACTATAGGTAATGTACTGGGCTTGCATGCTATATAACTGCCATATAAAAATTTTGTAAAAATATACCTATTGTGAAATGTATCCCCTTTATCATAATTATTAATTTTCTATTTCGTTTTGACATTTAATATGATAAAGGTAAAATATAGGATTTTTATTTTATTTTTACCAAAATGTTCTTATTTGGTCAAACCTACTACTTATGCCGCTCTTATTATCTATTATAATTTATAATCCTATAATAATAATGTATCTATTGCTTTAGTTATTAAACAAACAAATTTTTTAATAATTTTCATTAGGTAGGTAACACAACTAACAACTTTGATATGTCATATACATTTAAAGAGTATTTAAGCCTATGTTCAGCACCCACGATTATAATAATTTAAAATATATATACGTATAGGTAACAATATTGGTGATTAGCAACCATGAATATAATATATATAAATAAGTTGCTGCAATTCGTGTCAAGTAAACTTATAGGATGATTTTTTAAGCATGTTCATCCTATTTTTATGCTTAAATTGTTTTTGGAATTTTTAAACACGCTTGAAACTAGGGTTACCATTAGTACTCTTTTAAGAGTACATGTACTCTTATAAGCTCTTAAAATTTTTGTACTCTCACTTTTTTTATATTGGCAGCAATTTACTCTTTTTTTCTATTTCTATTAAATTCCGAAAATACCGAAATGCCACAAGTCGTAATAAATTTATAAGCTAATCTAATAAAGTAATAACATAAATTTAAATTTAATCGGCACGGACGTTATCAATGTTATCGACGTTTTTCTCTGAAATGTCTACGGTATTACGGTATATATAATATATGTCACATTATGATCGATGTTTGAAAATTGGAATTAGTCTAAGTTAGTATTTGCTACTATGTACTATAGTTACAACCATATAGTTTAGTTCATTAATTTCACGCTTATGCAGGCACGCCCGCAAAGATGTAGCTCACTAGGTGCAAAATATTTTTAATATCAATATAAGATGTGGGGGGCTTTTCCCCCCACACCCCCTAAAACTTATTACATGACATATATTATTTATCATCAATAATGGGTATAACAAAATATATTTAAAACAACTCATTTTATTTATTACTTCTTATAAAATATAAAAATTAGATAGAATTTTAGATGTATAACACACACATA